>NC_056744.1:1535279974-1535297474 GCF_019279795.1 Protopterus annectens
TTTTTTTTTTTCGCTCAAAACTCTTGAGCCAGTAAGTTGAGACGTAAAATATAATAAATGGAAACAAATAAGTCTGGAGCACTCTGTTCATAACAGTACTTCAGACTCTACCAAGTCCTTCCTGCTGCTGTTTCATCGGCAGTCACCGTTGTTGCAGTATGGCTTTGGCAACAGTAAACAAGCTTTACTTTATCTGTTGCGGGCATAGCGACTGGCTGATTTTAGTGGCAAAAACTAGATGTTTACAGCTTTTTAGCTATATATCTGCCCATGCTTTCAGTGATCTACGTTAAAATAAAGGTATTGTGCTACGGAAAACAGTGGATGCAGTTTATTAGAATGAATAGTGAGCACTTTAGTTTTACATTTAGGAGGCAGGAGTCCATAAATGAAACGAAAGACAAACATTCAGTATTTGCTTTGCTAAAGTCTTCACTTTTCTTTAACTTTATACAAGCTGCCCTTTTATAGCGTACTGAACGGGATCACAAGCAGCGAGGAAAAAAGCAAGTTAATTGTTTTAAACACATCAGCTAAAAAGAGGATAGAACATCCAGTTAACACAAACTTGAATAATCATAATATTTCAATATTTATTTATGCAGAAACTGACAGGTTTCACAGTAGTCAACTCTTGAGTGTAAAGGAATCTGAGCGGAACGCAAACCCAAGGCTGCGTTCACACTGGGGACTAAACCAAAATTGCAACTGTAGAGTCACAGGATGTTCAAAGTAAAATTATACTGTGGGTGGGAATTTATGTGACATCATTAAAGTAGGTGTTACACTGGTCAGCTTAAACGCGACCCGAATTTTCAACACTGGGATTGTCCCTTTAAGAATCGATACAAGTATATGACAAGCATTTATTATTTAGAGAAGTTTTAGACAGTTTGTAGGGAAATTAAAAGTAAGTTAGTCTAATACAAATAATAATTGCAATATGAAGTGAGGGGAAAAACAGGCTTATGGTATATTTTGAGAGTAAGTCAGGGAAGAGAATTAGATAGTAGTAAGGATGTAACTGAAGAAGGGAAAGTAAGGAGGTATAAGGAAAGAAATAGTACTTTTTCACTTTTAGGAATATAGTTTATCCTGATTTTGAGCAAGAAAAGAGACAGATGTTAGCTAGGAAGTCTTTCAGAGTGGCTTTGAAAGAAAGGAGGGAGGGTACAGACCTGATGGATACAGGTAAGGAGTTCCAGGCCTTAGCAACCTTGTACGAGCACAGACAATGCCCACAGATTTCCTAGGTTTGTAGACAGACAGATGTTTTTGCTCACTTAATTGCAATGACAGACTGGGAACATAGTTGCATAGAATGTTTTTTAGTGTTGGGCAGGCAAACGGATGCTGGATAATTTTATAGGTGGTAAGAAGTTGTCTATATGTTAGTTGATGTGGCAATTCTAACCAATTAAGGCTTTTCAGTGGTGGGTTCTGAAAGGTCCATGTGCTGCAAATTTATCAGCTTTGTCATAGCACTGTTCAAGTTTTAATTTTTGTGAAGCCTGGAGGTTAGTAAGGATGAGAGCATCATAAAGAAGAGTGGGGAGCAGATAAGTAGTGGCAAGTGTAGTTTTAGTTGCATCAGTGAGAAAGTTTCTGGGTCTGTAAAGCATCCCTAATTTTTGATGAGTTTATTTTGCAATTTTGTACATGCAGGTTGAATATAAGATTATCATGCAATATCACTCCTAATAGTTTGCTATGAGAAGTGATGTCAGTGGCTGTATTGTCAAGAGAGAGGACTTTAAATGTTGGTTTTCATGAGAGAGGGACTTGGGGGGGGGAAAAGTAGTAGTTTGGCCTTTTTTGGGTTTTGCATGAGTTGTGAGTTGTGAACCCATGTTTCAGTGGCTGTTACAGCTACCTGAGTAATGTTTTGGAGGTGCACCATGTTGTCAGATGTGCAAATGAGAGTGGAATTGTCTGCGTATTGTGTTAGTGTGGCCTGTTGTGTGAATGTACAGAGGGTATTTGTGAAAATGTTATAGAAGAGGGAAACAAGGATAAAGCCTTGTAGTACACCGGTGGTGACTGGGAGGTAAGAAGACAGCATGGAGGGCCATTTTACTGACTGATGATCACAAGGTAGGTGGGCTGGCCCATTGACCCTTTTCAGTCATAACCAGGGCACAGTTAGGAGAAGTATACATATAATATAAAGTACAGAGTAAGTATAGAAATAAATGTTTGGTTAGGAAAACCCAAGTCATAGCACAGAAAGTCTAAGTACTAGAACTTTGGCAACAAACAAGAGTTACCAACAAGTACAGATCCACTGGCAAACATAACACAAGTTTTAAGCAAGTGCTATGCACATATACACAGTAGGGAAACAGGCAAACAGCTCACTCTATAAGGTATCTTTAGGGCATACAATACTTAGCAATCTATCTTTAAAAGCAGCCTTAGAAGAGCATGGAGCAAGTATAAAAAGCATATGTAATATTACTTGGCCCAAAAGGTTTTTACCCTTTACTTTTTTTTCTGCATTACGTTTATTTTGCTAGCTTGTGTTACAGAGGAATAGACTCGCATAATTCTGCTTGCACAGTACAACTATTTCATGCTTGCCCTCTGTGATTAGTTCCTCAAGGAATTTCTATTGTGATTCTATATTTGCTCTTACATCAGTTGCTAGCTGCAGTATCCATTCCACAAATTCAGAGTCTCTTGAGTTTGGGCCAAGGTGCAACAGTAAGGAAAAACATTTGGTTTACATAAGAAATATGAGTCCAGATAATTTGGTTTACATAAGAAATGTGAGCCCAGACAACTATTAATTTTAACTGACACAACACTCCACACCTTCTTAACATGAGGACATAGTCAGAACTTAAGCACAACACACACAACTAGATCCTTACAACTGGTGCACCCTCCGTCCTTCCTTCAAGAAATGCTGTGTTTTGTTGCATGGTTCAAGTACCCACCATAATGGAAGTGCATTGCTTTTTCATAAAGGAGGGAGGGTAAATTTTAACTTTGTTATACTCTTCCATAAAAATCCCTATTACTACTTCCTTTCAAGATCCCTCAAACTGGGTGACTTTGCCATTGAATTTATGGGATGTCTTCCTTACATGAATGCTTTAATGTTTTGACCATGTGTTTGCCATAATATCTGCCTTTTGCTTTTAACTCTATAGATAGAGGAGAAAGGGTAAGCTGAAATGACTCCTGAATCTGGAAAGTGGTATGCCCAGTAATACTTTGTATTTAGCCACCACTCTACCTGAAAATGTTGAAGGAGAGGAGGCTGTACATTCCCATTAACAACTTGAACATCTGCAAGCCACTTTATTTAATTTCTGCTGTATGCAGTGCCTCCTCTGGTCTGATCCTGCAGTGAACAAAACTGGACAGTCTCATAATAATACACCTAAGCCCCATACAAAGGCAGATGGATGATGCATATATGGAAAGGTTTGGCACTTCTTGGTATACTTAGACATAGAGGAGCTAAACCAACTGATACCCCATGGAGGCCCTGCTCCCAAAATGGAGGCTTTTAATTCAGACCAAACAGGTGATGTCATATGGCTCAGGTTGAACATGCTAATTATGATGAAAGCAAAGATGTGTCTGAAAAACCTAACATATACAACCCATAATGCCTCACTGGTACAAGACCACATATGAGGGGACTTTGTTTTTCTTTCCATTCCTCAAACAATGTGTTACAATTTTAACTATCTTCCTGTTTTCATTTTTACCAGTAGTATGAGGAGATATAAATTAGTAAGGGGAGACAAACATTTTGATTGTAGCTATCCTACCCATGAGGGAAATGTTCAGTTTCTTTCAACAATGTAGCCAAAGAAAGGAATAAAAAATGTCTCCCATATTTTCTGCAGGATTGGATCTACCATAGTATCCAAATCCTAATGTAAACATATCCCCAAAGATTTGAGCAAAGTGTTATAACAGGGAAAGGAGCAGCCCTAGTATAGCTTTTCAGTTTCTGTGCTGGGATGTTCGCTGGAAAATTTTCAGTATTAACTGCGTTAGGTTTTACTGCGGTGGTGGTGCTGCAATAGCATTGTCACCTCACAGTTAGACGTTGCCCGTTCGATTCTCAGTTAAAGCGTCTTCTGTGTGGCGACATGCATGAATGGGTGTTGAAGGTTGTGCATTAGTCCGGAAAGCCAGCATGTAAAACTCTACTGCCAATCATGTTCTGCTGTGGCGACCCCTAACCGGGAAAAGCCGAAAGACACAAACAAACTGCATTAGGTTTTAGCCCTGAGATTTTAGCAAACCCTCTAAGAATCTAGAGGAGCAAAGCTGTGTCCCAAATTGCATCTTACATCACTACATAAAAACATCCCCAAACTAATACCTTCATATGTCACTTCTCTTTACCTCAATATGTCTGTCTGATTTGCCAGCCCACCGTCCTTGTTATTAGGATGTAGACACTTGCTTTAGGTCTTTGGCACAGGCTTCTGAAATGTCTTCCTTCCAAAATCTGTTTAGCAGTACCACATGTTTCAAAGCAAATTTATATTCCTTCAATAAATCACTTCAGACTTGTGTTGATCTCCTGTTTTCTCTGAATAGCCAAAAACGTGCCTGGCTTAATTACTCTTTTTGTGTAGATTGCAAGCTTCTTATGCTGCTTCCCAGCTTTATTATTAGATGTATTGGTTTTATTTGGAACTGTTTCCCCTATTTAACATCACTTGTAGAAACTTTGTAATTTCTCCTGGTATTTGAAAGGAAGCTTCTGTGGTCTTCCATTTTATCAGGAAAGTAACTAGATATCTTACTGGCTGACTCATTTTACAGCAGAAGATGTGCTCTTTCACAAATACTTGTCTTCACTGAATAGTTCCAAAATAGAAATCCTGGAACAAATGCATGTCGTGGCCATCTGGTACAAAAGGTTGACCCTATTTGGCTGCATAGAAGACCCCCCCCCCCCAGTCATCCCATTTCAGCACTCTGAAGGTGATGACGTGTAGAGGCAGGAGGGACTTCTGACCTGAGATGCTGATTTTCCCTTTATATTATCAATAGTTCAAAGAGTTAGGATCGAATTGTTTCACTAGAGGCTACTTGAGACATTCACACAAATCAACAATTTTGACTTTTTCTAGTAGGCCCACTAAGCATAAGTTCTTTTTCTGCAAGCACTTTTTTGGTTCCTTTAATTGTGCAACATCTCTGAAATGTGCTTGTTATGCATTGTCATGATGGTGGTACAATCCTGCACTTTAGCCATTTATATGTTCTAGACAGTTTCAGGAAATTATAAAAGGTTGGTTTTCCCTTTTAATGTCTGCAGTATCCTCCAATATCTTAGATACCAATCCAACCATCTTGTCTGTTTCTCCTGCAGCTATCAGGCTTTCCCTTTCATCTGCAAGCCCAGTCATCATGCCATTTTGAGCTATATAGGGACTTGTGAATCAGGATACTACATCAATCTGCTGTCTTCTTCTACCATTCTGGTGTGCTATCACTGAATACAGACTGCTTATAGAACTACATGCAAAACAAACAAAAAAGGATTGCTTGTTGTAATAATAGCTTAATTGCTAATTGCATTGCCAGCACACCCTGTTGTCAACACTCACCTATCCATTGCTAATCCCCCCATTTTCAGCTAGTAAGTACACACACTGTGGTGACCTTTGACATGTAAACAAGCAATGTGATAAAGTCAGTATAACATCTGTGTTCTTGCCTTTATGAGTATCAAACTGTGGCTGCTGAAGAGAAAATTAAATATTATGAAAACAGGATACCTGGTCTGGCATAGTGAATGCTAAATGGCTATAAAATGCTTCTTTTCTTGTAAAACTCTACTTTGTTGTGAAAATGATACATTTCTGTGATAATATTGTTTAATTTGATTTGCTCTGTATGTACCATATTCTACAGTAAAGCAAGTAGCAGAAATCATGCATATTTGCAATATCTACAAAACAGATAGTTAAAGGAAAAGGCTTTAGCCAGGTACAGCAGACATGTCTATCTCACAGTGAAGGGGGAGTATTTTGCTAACAGTGGGGATTCTTGGAAGGTGCTAACTTCAGAATATACTGGTAGAGACAGAGGAAGAACAGGTGGGTAACTGAAAATTTAAGTGAAAGATTATTTGACCTTTACATGAGATTGTATCGAATATTTGGTGGATGAGAAAACAGAAGTGTAAGACTTTGCTTTTTTCAAGAAGTTTTTCCTGCTGAAGAAAATCCCCGCTTCTGTTTTACTCTTTTCCACTGCAAATAAAATGTATCGAGCTAAAGAGTTCTATTACCAAGTGTGATTTATATAGCACATTAAGGAATCCTGGGAGCCTGTGGGTGTAGCATAAGAAAATCAAAGAAAAGAATGAGTTCAGATGGAAAATAACAGAAGGAGTAAAAAAAATGGAGGCAGCTATTTTAGGAATTGTAAGAGAAAGAGCATAAGGTAAAATTACAACAGAGCCTTAGAACAGTGTGAAAACTAAAAGAAACTAGGAATAAAGATCACATGCAGCAGCAAAAATCATCAAGTGTAGGTACACAGATTCCTCCAAAGCAGCAAAAACGGTCAGGAGTAAAAAATATGTAGATAAATCCAGAACAGCTTAAGAACCATAAAGAAACTTCAATTGTATAAACAAGTAAGTGCTTTCACGTCTCAAGGAATGCTTCATTACACCATCAAAAATAACACAGAATACAATGAATAAATACATAGTCCAGAGCAAGTTAACTTCCAAAGCTATTTAAACAGGTTAAGTAACTTCATATGTGGTTTTAAAGGGACAGTCTCATTCAGACCATAACCCTTAACTGCTTGAAGCAAAATAATCCATCTCAGTTCACATACTTCTGCTTTATTAATTAGATATCTCATTCTCATGCTTTCAGAGACCAACTGCAACACTAAAAATTGAAAGTGTGACAAGAACTTTGACAGGAAACATGCTTAGCTAGTGCATTATTTCTATCTAATTTTTGAATACCACAAAGATATTCACGTATACGTTCACAAAGGGAACAAGTGCTCTTGCACACATAAAACATTGGGGAAGCTTGGCACTTAGCTGAGTATACTGGATTCTTACTCACACAATCAGCATAAGAAGCAAAAGTATATACCTTCTTAATAGTAGGATGAATAAAATATCTCCCCTGGTCTATAAATTTGCACACACTGCAAGTCCTACAACTACAAGTCTGTACATGTGAGCGGACAATTGAAGCATCATTCCTTTTATAACATAAAAGACATTTCAGAGATATGTGATTTTTAAAACAACAATTAGGTGTCCCCCCAACCAGTTCTTTAATTTTGTTATTTGCTGTTAAAATGTGCCAATTCATTTTCACGATTTGACAGAATTTATTAATATTGGAGGAATAAAACAAAGACACCCCCAATCTTTTAGGACAGGAGTTCTCACTTAAATTATCAAATCCATCAGATACCCATGAATCTGAAAAATAAGGTTTAGCCTTCTCATGCCTATCTATATTGTCAGTGGCTAAAAACCTATTCCTTTATAAAAATAACCTGTCAAAAAAATTCTCCCTTCAAATCACTTAAGGTGCTGTGAAAACGCTTGCCATCATTATTCAGTCTGGACATTCTCATCCCTTGTCCATTGATAACATTCATATGTATGTAGGCAGAACTGATATAGCAGAGCTAAAATTCCTGCCTATGTTGGATTCTATTACCATCTGATATACCAAACTGATAAGTACACTTTTGTGCGACTCAATTTACACTGTACTGTATTTATATATTTGCTTTATTGTTTCTATCCTTTGTTTTTCCCACTCTCCCACCCAAGTGTTGTAGTCTTAATCTTGGTGGCTTTGGAATTACCTAACCCTGCTGTAAATCTGATTTTGGTCACTCCTCCCAGTTCAATCTCAACCTAGTGCAGTGAGATCATTTGGGTAGGACTACTCCCCTTTCTTCTTTGACTTTTGACACTCCTCCCTGTCCTATCTCATCAGCTCAGTGTACTGAGTAGAGAGAGAGAGAGAGCATTTGGGAAGGCCAACCCCTTTAGTTCCCTAATCTTGAACTATCTTTTGTTTCCTCCCTCACCACTTTAAAAATAAATTTACACTTTACTCAGCTGCTTTTACTGTAATTGTGTTCTTTATACTTTATTACTTTATTTTGCTGTGTGCTCTTAAGTGTTCAAGTGCTTTTATTCTGCTGCATTTATTACTGCATGTTAGCAGCCTGATTACATTCATTTGTTATTCTAAGTATCTTAGCTTTGGTTTTAGCACTTATGCTTCAGGCCAATTACTTTACATTTAAGAAGGTTCTTGTGGTCTACACTCCTGTGGACAAACCCTTATCAAAACCTAAAATCCTGTCTCCATAAGTCCTCCCAAGCATTTGGAACACTATGTCTGGACAATTCCCATTGGTTTCTCCTGCCAGCCTGGTCAACATTAGCATACTGAAACAGTGTAACAACTGCCTCATGTTTACTGACAACCCTCTTCTCCTAGCACATAATTCTTCCATCTGCAAGAAATGCATGTACATCAGTAACCTGGAGTCCATGCTCTCTTGCACCACAGTCATTACTCTTGACAAAGAGGAAATTGCCACCACAAACACTACACCACTCATATCATATAGCGAAGCACAGCACACACCTATGCAAAGGTCCTCAATAAAAACTTATCTAAACAGCAGAGACCCCAAAACACACTCACAAACATTCCACACACTACACTAAACACATCACATACACCAGACAGCACAGCAGTGTCTCAGAAATACAACCAATAAGGCAAAACAATAAACCATCACAGCCCACAAGACATAATAATAAACCAAACATACTAGTCATTGGTGACCTAATTGTGAGACACACTGATGTCATCCTCACCAGGCTTGAGAAGGAAAAGGTCACAATCAGTTGTCTGTCTGGTGCCAGAATCTGCCACATCACACACACACTTAAGTCTCTCCACAATAAGAACAAGTAGGACTCTGTCATTGTCCATGTTGGTGTGAATGACTTGAGATGTACTTCCCTGGACTATATGAAGAGAGACATGATAGAACTCTCAGAGTTGGTGTTCCAGGCAGGTATGACCCTAGCCCTAAGCAGCATCCCACCTTCATCAAGAATGATACCACGATACCAACAAAAAATAATTGACTTCAACAATTGGCTTTAATTTCTGGTGTCATTCCAAGGAGATCCAGTACCTATCTGCCTGGGATGACATGATCAACAGGCCTTGATGCTTTGCCAGAGATAGCCTTCACCTGTCACCACTGGATTTCCTGGATCTTGGCCAAGGCACTTGCCTCCCCCATTGTGCATTTTTTAGGCAATGTCCCAAAGACAAACCTTCCAATGAAAAAGATCTGTCAAAAAGCAAACTGAAGGTCATGCTGTTTAATGGTACGAGCCTTAACCTGAAAATGGACTCACTGGAGGCTCTGCTTGCACTGGAAGATGCCAATGTATGTGCGGTCACTGAAACTTGGTACAGGGCTGCAGAGAGCACCTCTGCCTTACCAGGCTATACCTCATTTCACAAATTCCAACCCCAAAATAAGGTTGGGATGACTAAGGGTGGTGGAGTCTATCTTCATTAAGGACAGACATACCTCCAGACTGGTTTGCCAGCATGATGCACTGGAACTACTCCAGGTGCAACTGACAGTTGACAAAACACCCATCCAAGTTATAGCTAGTTATATACCCCCTCCATGACTCAGGACACCCACTCCTCTTACCTGGATCTACTTGACTCCATCAATGTACCCCCTAAAACCCTGATCCTTGGTGACTTCAACTATCCCTCCATAGATGGGTGAACTATTCTTGCACTAATGCACACTCATAGGTTCATAGGCTGGTACTAGGCTATCAGCCCTAGTGCCTATACAAGCCTAGCCATAACAATTCTCTAGCTATTTCTTCCCACACTAGTTACTTCCTGGACCCCTGTCTAGCAGGGTGACTGACGATATCTCTCAACGATTCCTTGACTTCATCAGTTTTAATGCATTAGACCAGCTCGTCTCATCCCTGACAAGGGGAGATAACATTCTGGACTTGGTTCTCATCAACATGGGCAGCTGCTGCACCTCTCCCATAGTATGTTCTTCCCTGGTGAGATCAGATCATCAGACTGTCTCATTCAAAGCTTCTATCCTACACCCCCCACCCACCCCATGCCATAATGAAACTAATAAACTTCTCAAAAGCTAAGTACAACCTCCTAAGGGAGGGTATCTGTAGCTTCACACCTCTACCCACCCCCCTCAGAAGATTCAGACAGCTACGCTGAACAATATGCCAATGCAGTATACAGGCATCTGTACAAATGCATGGATTCAGCCATACATACCCAATAGAACTAAAACCTGCTCCTCAAGAAAACACAAACCTGTTTGGTCGACATCTTCTATCAACAGGCTTTACAACAAAAGAAAGAAACTGTTGTCCAAGGGTAAAAAGGAACAAATTCCAAATTGGAAAAAGTCCCTCATTAACCTCAACAAGCAACTTAGATCACTAGTGAAAATATCCAAGGCCAATTATGAATCGAAACTAGCTTCCAGAACAAATGGAAACCATAAAGTCTTCTTCAGTTACTTTAGGAACCTCTGTGGCAAAACCCAGGATTGTTCTGAATTAGTACTTAACAGTATCACTTATATTGATCCTGTTGACTTAGCCAACCTGCTAGCAGATAGGTTCAGCACAAACCTCACCCCCCTGTCCCTCCCCAAAGACCCTTTCAACATCCCTGATACTTGTCTCACACTTCACATCTCTCTAGATAAAAATGTTGCAGGCCCTATCCAAGGCAAATAACACAGCTTACATGGGACCTGATAGTATCCCAGGATGTATTCTGCACCATCTCCAGTAAGAACTGACTTCACCATTGAGCAACCTATTCAACCACAACCTAAGTACAGGCTTCATTTCAGTAGAGTGGAGAACTTCCATTGTCATCCCCTTGCACAAAGGTGGTGCCACTACTGACCCTGGAAACTGTCACCCCATTAGCTTGACAAGTCTGATCTGTAAAGCTATGGAGTGTATTATTATGGTTCTCATAAACAAGGACATAGGCAATCTCCAAGTACTTGACCCCACCCAGTTTGAATTAATTAAGGGCAGATCTACCCAGTTTAACCTGGTTGATGTCTTTGAGACTGTCACCAAGGCCCTGGATGAGGCAAAGTCAGTACATACAACTTACCTTGACTTGGCCAAGGCCTTTGACACAATTCCTCACTTGAGCATCAGTGAAAAGTTAACACAACTTGGTGTAAATCGTCAGGTGCGTGGCCAACTGGCTCACTGACAGGAGCCTCAAAGTCAAAATAGGCACCTCCACCTCCGATAGCAGACCTGTCCCAAGTGGAGTTCCCCAAGGATCTGTCCTGGGACCCCTACTGTTTGGAATCTATTTATCAGAGGTCCCAGCAAAGACAAAAGGCCTGTGGCTGACCAAGTTTGCGAATGACTGTAAGTTGGGTGCTGTCACTGACTCCCCAAATAATGTTAACATACTGCAAGAGGGTCACACAGCAACTAATGACTGGTGCCAAAGTCATGGCCTTAAACAAATTGCAAAAAATATTATCATCATATAATTTGGCAAAAGCATGACCCCTACCAATTACCACATCAGCAGCAACCCCCTAAGCACACAACCTGTGGTAAGAGAACCGGGCACTCAGGTTGATAACAACCTGACATTCGACAGTCATTTAGCGACAGTAGTCAGAAAAGCCTTTTATTTGGTTCATCTCATAAGTAAAAGGATTGCATCCAAAAAAAGGAGGTTGTTACCTCTCTATACTTCTCCAATTAGACCAATAATTGAGTATAATGTCCCGTTTGGAATATAACTCTCCAAACATCTGCATCAACTGGAAAGACCACTGAAATACCTCACAAAGAGAATATGTGGCCTCCAACACCTGTTCTATGCAGACAGGCTCAAATCACTATCACTCTCCTCAGTATCATACAGTTTGCTCAGGGGTGATCTGTGTCTCACCTACAAGGCAATCTTGAACCTTACCATACTAGAGATGCTCCATATCCATAAGTCTAACTTCATATGCACTACCCGTTCAAAAGGTCTAAATCTAATTTGCAACATCAACAAAACCTGTCTCCCAGAGGCTGTCCTGTCTCTGGAATAGACGTCCCATACACATCAAACAGAGCAACTTGCCGACCCTCTTCAAGCGCAACCTTGATGAGTGGATGGGAAACCATAAATTTGTCCCAGGGGTTCCACCTGTATCCCTCACTGACAGGGGCAACAGGTGTTGACTGAGGTTTCTTTCTAAGGATAAACTCTTGGCTAGGCTTGTAAGGGCTCCAGTGCCATTAGCCTAATAACCTCGTATAATCCTATGATAAGATGCATACTATTCCTGTGTAAAACATTGTTCCTCCTGCATGGTTTCCTGAGCAATCTAGCATTCAAAGTAAAATGCGAATTCTTAATAACTTCGACATCTAGAAAATCAACTTCTGACTCTGAGACACTCATAGTGAATCTCAGAAATGGGGTCAAAGAATTCAAGTTTTCTAAAAACTCTTGTAGAGCCCTGACCAAACCGGTCCACAAAGAAAGATATAACCTATGAAGCATTTATAATAGCATATATGGCTTGAAAACTGATTGTCAGCTAATCCCTGTGTACTTTCCCATTGTGCCATAACCATGTTAGCATAAGAATTGACACATGTAGTGCCTATTGCTACTCCTGCTTTCTGGATGTAGTATTCATTCTCAAAGAGAAAAAAAAACATTATTCTCAAAAAACATTTCCAATAACATACAGATCAAACTGATCTGCCCTTCTCTGTATTCACTATTATTACTAAGAAACAGTATAACAAAATCAGTTCTCACTGAATTGGGTATGACAGTAAATAGTGAACAAATATCAACGTTTACTAGTATTGATGTAACATCCTGCCTGTCTTGTGCACGTATGGTGGGAGCTCTGTCCACAGAAGGTCTCAACATCCTCTCTCTCTATATAGAGAGTGGATCTGTTAACCACCCCATTACCTGACCCTATAGGTCTCATAGATGACCTCCTCAGTTCCTTGTGTATCTTCAGAAGACTATGTAGAGTTGCAACCAAAGGAGATTGTACAGTAAGATACTTATAATTATCATAAGAAATGCATTGACTCATCAAACAGTCAGACACATTTGAATGTGTATCATGTATCACTGCCTTAACTCTCATTCTATGAGCAATCTCATACTAAATGAGGGAAGGTAGAAGAAAAAAAAAATTAAGAAAATCAGTGCAAATGGAATCTGAGAAAAGAAGGTGGAAATAAAAATAATGTGCTGCAATTTGAGGGAAGGTTTAAGAAATGCATGTAGAACAGTAAGAAGAAAATGTGTATGCCAAAAAATGTCACTTCAGACATGCTGCTGCATTAAATGTAATTATGTCAAAAAAGTGAAGCAAGGTGACATAAATACTGCTGATTTAGTAAGGTCTAACACTGGTGTCTTTTCTTGCAATATACAGTTGCTATAGAAGATATGTTAAACATTAATAAATATTTGCAGCTATAAACAGTAATACATGGTGTCGCTATGTGTGTATATCTTTATTTATACATCTATGCCTATAACCCTATCTATCTCTATCTCATTTTATCTGTCTGGCTATCTATATACGTCTGTCTCTCTTTATCCCTTTAGTGAAAATTGGTGGTTTTTAGCTTCAGACTGGAGAATAAAATAACCACAGTCTTAAAGCTTTGATTAAAACAACATTGAGTTTCAAACTACAAGAATGTGGTTTGCTTAAATATGATAAGAATGCGGTTTGTTTAAATGTGATTTTAATGTGTGTACAGACTATGGATTCATTTCAATTGCTCATTTATTTATTTATCCTTTGCTTATTTATTTATTTACCCTTTGTTTACTAGGTTAGTAGCATTAGGCTAGTGACCTCTTTTCAGGGGAGACCCGTGTTGGTATTTACATTACTAGGGGAAATTCGGTCAGGGCATCGGGGAACTGCCTTTACTCTTTTCAGTGGATAAAAGTACTGCAATTGCCTGAAGGGTGGTTGCAGAATGCAGAACACAGAAGATGTGCCTCAAGTTTCTGGGAATGAAGTCATTACTTGCAATTTTAGATACTATTGTATTATCTAACACATTATTGTTTAAAGTGATTAATGGAAACAAACCCAAAATTTCTAATACAGCATCTTGACACCATATCATAGAAAAATTTGAATCAGTGACCTGGGACGAGACTGTTTTGCAGGATTTGACTTTAGATGTTAAAATGTCAGGTCAAAGTACTGTTTCTGTTTGGAAAGATGTGCCTTGAATTGCTTCAGAGGTACATGCTGCTGCATTTATTAGTGAGTGTTCTTATGCTATTGTAGTAAAGATGGTACAAAAAGATGTATTGCAATGATCCTTTCCACTTTTATCTTTCCTATAATTTATATTTCTTCTAAAAAGAATCTACCTATTGACAGGTGCTATGTTTGAGACAATATTATTTTTCTATTAGTTATATCAGTACAGGATGTTCAGAGATTTATCCATATTGGCAAGGAGAACTTTTGTGATATTAATTTTGAAAGAGATAAGTGTTGTTGATAAATTTCTAATGCAGTCAGATTAGAAAAAACTATGCCAGCCATGGGCTGAGTATGACTTTAACATTCTTAACATGAACTATAACTGTGACTGTGTAACTTTGTATGGTGGATGTGGATGAATCACAGAGTAGGGCTTTGTTCTTTTACAATATAACAACGTTTTTGATGTCAAAAAGTAATCAATGCATGGGGATTATGGAATGGTGCTTGGGAAGTGTAGTTTGTGTTGTCTACTAAAATGGCAAGCTCTTTTTTACATTCTGAATGTTGTTTGTGTTAGTACACAAAGAGCTTTTGTTTTGTTTATAAGAATCGACCATTGGACCCAAAGTATCTCTCTTTTCCTCCACAGAGGAGAATTTTAAATGTTCCTCTTACTACAGTTGTACGCTGCCTTAACTTCTGAAGGGAATTAAACCTTAGTCATTTGTCTTTCAGTAACCACTGAGGGAAGGAGGGAAGGTATATCAGCCATACCAGATGAAGGTAAGACTTACTCAAGTATGTCTTCAGTTCCACTATAGACTATGTTATTATGTTATTATCTACATCTCTCTCTCTCTCTCCAGATATCTATATCTATCTATCTATCTATCTATATATATATATATATATATATATATATATATATATATATATATATATATATATATATATATACCCTCCTGCTCAGCAGAGAGCTGCACCACACAAACAGGTGCTGCTGAGCTCCAATGAACTTACAAGTCCTCAGACAGCCCCGCTTTGGTGTCAGCTACCTCTTCTTTGGACACCAACATGGTTCTATGCCTACATGAATGGGATCTGTGGACACGGCTACACATTTGTGCTATTGAGTAACTCCACTTCATTTTCATAGGGATCCATCCACACATCCTGGAAACAACATGGTTCTAGGCACTGCCTCCTTAGCAAAAAAAAACAAAAAACATTCCAACACTGTATGTTTTTTTACACTATTTTTTTTGCATATCAGCTTGTTTGTGCACTGTAGAGTGCCGTGCAAACATACCCTGATTATTAAAAATACGAAAGTCCAACACAATTGTAGCAAAACACAGGATCACCACTTCACCTGGATGTTAGCAAAGAAAGCCAGCTGCGTAGATCAATAAATCCAATAAAAGTTTATTAATAAGACTGAAGACTTTTGGCGCCATTTTACATTTAAAAAGACACACTTGAATGTGCAATTTGTTCTGATGAAGCTCGTATATGACGAGTGAAAGCGCTTGACCAACTGTTCAGTCTTATTAATAAACTTTTATTGGATTTATTGATCTACGCAGCTGGCTTTCTTTGCTAACATCCAGGTGAAGTGGTGATCCTGTGTTTTGCTACAATTGTGTTGGACTTTCGTATTTGTTTAGCAAAACGCTGTATTCAGGTGATTATTAAAAATAAAATTATTTTAAATTATTTTCCATACAGTTTTGGAAACATGGTGGATAGTTTTGCACATATCTGTGTCTGCTATACTATTTCTGCCTTTGTACCTGCCCTTTTATGGCCCCTGTTCTTTTTACATCCTGTACATGGAATTCTTTTGTGTAAACTATGGACACCAACACAGGGTCTGCAGGGCTGTCTATCTGCTTCCTGGATTGCTCATCCTCTCTCATTTGCATGCAATTCACCTGTTTATCAGGTGATTTACATGCCAAGAATACTTCCATGTAGATGCATTCATGTGCACTGCTCAGCACTGTTTACTAGATTGCACACCTCCTTACTTTCATATAAGCAGTGTGCCCCTATGCCTACATGGAAAAAAGTCTGTGTAGGCTTTATTAAATTACCTTGACTTTCTTAGCAAGTTCTGTTTTATCTCAAGAAAGCAGAGTTGTGGGGCGTGGCCAAGGATGAACACAGGATAGCAGCAGATTTCTTCAGCTCCACCAATTTCATTACATTGACAGGAATTAATTACTTAAAAAATTAATTTTTGAAGTAATTTTCTTTCTAAATATGTTTGTTTTATATAGTTCTTGAACTATATCTAAAAAATAAAGGAAATCTTAATAATATTCCTGTCAGAAATTACTTTGGAAATTTTCCTGTCAGTTTATCAGTCTGAAATGAGTTCCAGTAAGACAAATTCTTAAGACTCCAGCATCAAGAAAGAACTTCAGTCTCTGATAATTATAGTCCAGCAACATACTGCTAAGATGGATAAAATGGATACTAAAATAGACACTTTCATAGAAAAAACTACAAAACAAATAGACTTGTTACATATGGACCTGCAACAACAGAAGATCCAGATGACAGGCATAGAAGAAGTTGTGAATGACATGGAAAATAGAATACAAGAAGAGGAAATCAACATTGAGTTTCTGCTGAAACAAAATACACATTTACAAACAAAGCTGGATGACCTGGAAAATAGATCTAGGCTAATAACATTAGGATTTTTGGACTGCCAGAAAATATTGAAGGTAACAATATTACTTCTTTTTAACAACATGGCTCCCTAAAACTTTAGATTTACCAGAAGCATTCTCTTTTGGTATTGAAAGAGCACATAGATCTATAGCTAATACTAACTCTAACAAAAACTATCCTAGATCAGTTATAGTTAGATTTCTATCATCTTTTGATAAAGAGATGGTTCTTAAATCTGCTTGGGCTAAAGCTCCTGTTAAGATTAATGAAACAACTGTGTGTTTTGACAATGACTATTCTTCCATGGTATTAGCTAAAAGAAAAGTTTTTCTGCCACTAATAAGGGAGCTTAAAAAAGCATAGTTTAAAACATACCTTCTGTTTCCTGCCAAGCTTAAAATATTCCTTCCTGATGGTCCTAAAATTTTCGATGACTTAGACTCTGCTTTACTGTTTATCAAAAAATAAGATTTTGGAAAAA
>NC_056744.1:1535302474-1535358071 GCF_019279795.1 Protopterus annectens
TTAAAGGTACAAAACAAGGATGTCCACTTTCTCCACTATTATTCACTTTAGTAATGGAGCCTTGGGCTAATTTGATCAGAAACAGTACTGACATAGAGGGTTTTGAAATAGATGAAAATACAACATCCAAAATTCAACTTTTTGCAGATGATGTTCTAATTACATCAGCAGGATCTAATTCTTCTATACAGTCTCTATTTGATAACATGATGAATTTTAAAAGTATTTCTGGTTTAATATTCAATGAAGAAAAAACTAAAATACTACCTATATATACACGAAAAAATATTCTCATTAGTGATTTTACTAAATATGTACCCAATTCAGGTCAGATAACTTATTTAGGTATAATACTATCTAAAGATATTAAATCTATTATATATAATAATTATAATACCTGTTTTCTTAATATACAAAATCTTTTTAATACCTGGAATAATATGTTTTTTACTATGGAGGAGAGACTTACAATTATTAAAATCACAAAAATCCCACACCAGAAAGTACGAACACAGCTCAAATAGTTAGCAAAATAAATCCACCGGAGTTGCTAAAACCACAAATGTATTTAATGTGAATATAAAACAGCGGTTTCAAACGTCAAGCGCTTTCACTAGACTTAACAGCTGTTTTATATTCACATTAAATACATTTGTGGTTTTAGCAACTCCGGTGGATTTATTTTGCTAACTATTTGAGCTGTGTTCGTACTTTCTGGTGTGGGATTTTTGTGATTTCACTGGTGTAGTTCCACACGGGACGAGGTCATTTCTGGTGTTACAATTATTAAAATGATAATATTCCCCAAGATTTTATACTTAATACAATCAATAATACTTCCACCTACAAAAATAATTATCAAGAAACTGAACACACTAATGTTAAATTTCTTATGGGCACCTAATAGACCTAGGATTGCATTAAAGAAACATACTAATAGCTGGTCTCAAGGGGGTATTTCTTTTCCAGACTTTAATTTATATACTATCTCTTCTATTGTAAAAGTTATTACTTTATTAATAGATCAGTCATATGTCACAAAATGGAAAGATTATTGGGAGCTAATTAGTATACACTCCATGAAAATCTCCTTAACACATAAAAATATGATTGTAAATAACTCCATGTTATGGTTACTAAAGGAATTTTGCACTTCACCTATTACACCTAAACATATGGTTTGTTACCCATTAAATATTATTATTAGTTATCGTAACTTTATATTCATGCACCCTAAGTATAGGGAATGGAATTTTATTGTATTTCCTATAATGTATACTCAGGGTATGCTTTTGTCATCTACTTCTGAAGGAACTCATTTAGCTATAGATAATTATCTAAAGTACTGGTATCAGTTGATATCTGATAATAAAGTTAAAAATCTAGATTTCTTAAAACAAGAATTTGATCTAAGAGAAACTTGCTGGTTAGAGGTTCAGACCTTTAGACAACATCTCATTAATAAATTAGATTTAATGTCTATAACTGTTAAAGAATCTATTCCAACACTGATTGATTACTTGATATTAAATTTACAACATAAAGTTTCTGATAAAGGTAAACTTTCATACATACATAAAGTTATCAGACAAGAAACTTTTACAGTGTAGATTCATACTGGAATTATTTCACTTCTATTAATGGGGACCCACCAAATCAACAAGATAAACAATATATATTGGAATCTGCTTATAGAACTATGTCTTCCATTGTCTGGAGACTTTATACATGGAAATTTTACATAGATCTTTTTATACACCTTTGATGATGAATAAAATAAATAATAAAGATAATCTAGGTAAGAGATGTAATGTAGAAATTAATGCTGACTGGGCTCATACGTTTTATGACTGTATAAAATTGAAAGAATACTGGAAGTCAATTAATGAATTTTTGCAGGCTCTTTTTACAGATAATTTCATTATTTCTAAATCTCTTATATTATTCAACACACCTGTACCTCAAAGTGTTAAAAAGGTTAAGCTTCCCTTGTTATGGTCTATTCTAGCAGTGGCTAGGAAATAATAACTAGAAATTGGATTTCAGATACACCTCCTTCGTTCAATGAATTTAAAAATGTTATGAATATAGTGTGCCATATGGAAATAAACACAATTAGGACTAGAACAAATAGAAAAACATCTTATTTTATTGTATGGGATAATTTACAAAATTTGTTAAAAAAATTTTAATTTCAATAGCATGGTATTTTAGTTTAATTAATTGATCTGATTGTAGTGGATGTCTTTGTAAATACTTTAGTTGTTTTGTTGAATATTATAATAATACCTATTTTTAATTACTTGTATAAAATTGTTATGATATTTCTCTTATATGTTAAAACAATAAACCTGTTTTGAAAAAAAAAAAGAAAGCAGAGTTGCCATTTTCTGGAAAGTTATGTTTGACCTTTTTTAAAAAGCTACAATGTATGTAATCTCTAATTAAAGTTAAAGGGGAGATATTAAAACGTGCTCTAGTTGCAGGCTTCAGGCTGCCAAGCATGAACAATCTGTATGAATGAATGTATCAAATGAAACATTGTAGACAGAATTCTATCCTGTAGTTCAAAGAAAAAAAAACAGGTTCAGAACAAGGTGCAGGCAAGTGCTATTTGTGCAGAGTGTTAGCTGTGCTATCTTGGGAATATATGTGTATAATTAATATGCTGTTCATTTCTTGAGTACAGAGAGAATTTTGCATTCTAATAAAAGATCAGGTTTCACTGGATAAAATTATGAAATGTATATAATGTGAGAAAAAGTTATAGAAACAGACTATGAAGGAACAGTTTGTAACAGAAAGACAAAAATATACGTTAAATGAAATAAAATATAAGCTTTCCTATGACACAATTAGACTTATTAGTTGCCAGTATTAATGGTTTGGTGTACAGGGAAAAACAGGCCAAGATACTGACTTATATTTACAATAGTAAAGCACAGATAGTAATCAATTAATCCACTTTTAATCAATTAATCAATTCCACTTTTGGTGCCTATCAACCAAGTGATAAGCCCCATCATTCTTATTGACCATGTACCTCCCTAATTCAAACCAGTCCCCTACTCAGGTGAATAGTGCAACCAATTCTGGACATTCTTTTAATGCGACCTATAGCACAGATAGCAAGCAGATAGCTAGTATTATATCTAAGAACTGGGAAGATATTTCTAGCAACAAGGGTGTTTATGAAAAGCTTGGTGCCTGCCCTAAAATAAATTATAAATGTAGGTGGTCATTCAGAAATTATTTTGATAGTATTTCCAATATCAGAAGTGGTGTTACAGGAAAAATGGTAAAGTGTGGCGCATGTAGTCAGTGCCACCTAGTTTGGCCAGGTGCCAATATCAAGGTGAATAATATGACTCTTGGAATAAAGAGGCATTATAATTGCCATACACAGGGCATTGTTTACATAGTCCTCTGTAAACAATGCCCTATATTTTACATGGGTAAGATGGAGCGCAAATTAAAACAGTGCATTTATGAATATTGTTACCAAATAAAAAAAAAAACAAAAGCCCACCAATGAATTATATAAACATTTGACCAAACATTGTGATCATACATTTGGGTTTTCTATACTGGAATAAGTAGAACATCACCCTAGAGGTGGTCCATGGTCAATTATCCTGGAGCAAAGGGAGTTATGGTAGCAGAGTTTTCTTAATGCCTCCATACCATCTGGTCTGAATGAGGTTATTAGTATTAATAGTCTTTTAAAACTGAGAAATTACAAAAAATGAATAATGAATATAATTTCTCATTTGGCAACTCTTATTCATAGTTATATATGTATCAAACATATGTGGTGTCTTGGTTTATAATGCAGAAGGTCTTGGATCTTTAACATTTTAAAACTTCTGGTTAATCACATGACTTGCAGAGAGTATAAAACTGATCATATGACTCTTTACCACCATCTGATGAAGTCTATCATTTAGTGGATGAATGTGCTTATCTGTTTTAATTTTTGTTTGTTTTAACAAGTTGTTGTGGTGCGATATTAAATAGTTTTGGACACTTTATGTCCTTCAACGAAGGTACGCCCATTCACGCACATCTCCACCCAGAAGACGCTCTATCTGAGAATCGAACCGGACAGCGTCTTACTGTGAAGCGACAATACTACCGCAGCACCACCACCACGGGTCACACCCCCTACACCAGAAAAAAGGAATTGTTAAGGGACAATATGTTAGCGGTAGTCGTATGACATCCAGAGACTGTGGTTTTGAGGTAGAATGCAAAACATTGAGGGAAATGTTTAGAGAAAGAGGTTACCCCAACGAACTTATAAAAAACATAGAAAAAGAAGTTAGAGAAGGAAGGTAGGATAGATTAAACCCATTCTGGGGGACAAAACAGGGCTTAGTAAGGAGAAGGTTAAAACAGTGAATTTTGAAGGTGAAAGAAATTTTGTGACAGATTATAATGGAGACGCAGTAAGAATAAGAAAATTGTTAGAAGAGGAATGGAATAGATTTGGTGAACTATCAGACTTGGAGGGAATTTTCGATAACCCTTTAAGATGCATATACAGAAGGGGTAGAAGTCTAAAGGCTATATTAGAAGGTAAAAAAGATGGTGTTAAGTGTAAAGAGAGTAAAGTAGGGACTTTTAAATGTGGATGATACTCCCAGTGTCCATATATCTACATGAGGGACACTATTCTGGTTAGCAGTAGGGATAGACTTATTAGTAGTAGGGACTATGCGAATTGTGACACTAGTGGTATAGTTTACATAGGGCTTTGTGACCATTGTGAATCATTCTATGTAGGTAAATCAGAAAGAAAGTTAAAAAAACAGAATCTATGAGCATAACTATGAAATTAGAACAAAATGTACCAAGAACGCTCTTTACAGACACACAATAAGCTGTCAAGAAGGTAAATTCAAATTCTTTGTATTGGAAGTAATTCCAAAGGACATAATAGAGGGTCCATGGGAGACTTTCATTGAATACAAAGAACTACTTTGGCAACTATCCCTGGAAGCTACTAGATTTCTGGGTTTGAATGATGCAGTCTCTCTTGCCCCAGTTTTAAAGTTAAGTGCTGCAAAGCTCTAGTGACTCTGAAAAAAGTATCTCTTTATGTACACTAACTTTATAAATATAATTTTTTTTTTTTAAATGCAATACTTCTTACCCTAAGACAAAGCTAAGGACTGCAACATCAACAATGTATGTGCAATAATTTATTTTGGTTCAAAAAGTGAAAAAAGAAAATGTATGGGCAGGATTCACGAAGGCTTGCACGGAGTCTAAGAGTAGTATAAGACTCCATGCAGCCTTCGCGATCCAGGAACAGCCCGAAATTCCGTGTAAGAGACCAGCTAAAACGTCTCTTACACGGACTGGTGGATATAATCACCTCACTTGCAGCCGAAGGCATACAAATGAGGTAGATTAGCGATCCACGGCCCAAACCAGCCCATGTAAGAGTTAGCTGCAGAAATGTACTCAGTTGACAACTGAGTACGTTTCTGCAAATAACACAATGGAGCCATGTCAGCTCCAAATAAAGGGTGCATATGTGTCAGGCAGCATGCCAATGGCCAAATATGTGGCCATTGGCAAGGTACCCCGATGCAAATATGAGAAATAAATATTTTTTTTTTCAGCGCAGCCCCGCGCAAATGGGCTGCGCAATATAAAACATAAAAATGAAGGTTATAAACCCACAAATGTGGGTTTTATGCAATACATGGATTTACAATGCAAGGACCAGCAGACCAAAAACAACATGGCCACCATTTAGTGGTTGCTAAGGGGGGAGGCTGAGTCTAAGACATGTAACTAAGCATTAGTAGGCAATGTAAATGAGTGTTAGGATACTGAATCCCACTGTCACATAGCAAATGAGCACATTCTGAGTAGTGTAAGAGTTACATAAGGGGGAGGAACAGAGTAGGAGATAGGTGACATCACAGGGGGGAATGACAGAAAGAAATGCAGTTCATTGGAGGTCAGTGTTATATGACAGATGTCAGACACATATCATGGAAAGAGGAGTGCCACAAGATAAGCATGGGAAAGTCAAGAAATGGAAGGTGTACACTGTTGCCAACACCAAAGTTTCTTGCTGGGTGTGCATGCGCACGTGTGCGCGCCATGAGGCGCGAGTAGGGCAGTGTGCGCACGTGTGAGGCAGACTGAGCATGTGGGAGCCTGTTGGCAGACTTGTAAGACTGTTTGCACTGGTGTGCACGTGTTTTAACCTGAATAACAAGATTCTAAACTGTGTAAGAATGTGTGCACGCGTGTAAGCCACTGTGAGCGTGTTTCTGCTGGTATGCGCGTTGCTCCCCCCTGAGGAAACAGAAAGGAAAAAGGAAGCAACAGAATTAGTAGGAAGCTAGCAGGGAATACTGCTGGAGCTAGCAGGTGAAAACAATTAGAAGCAGGCAATTACGCAGGCAGAATAGTAGCCCAGCCCAGCACTTAAAACTCTGCAAACAGCAGTGCAGGATGTTTCTCTCAAGAGACACTGCAAGACAGGAGTAAGCTATTAGAAGTGAAAACTGAAAAAGCTGAACTCAGAGCAGAAATGCTAGGGGCTGCCATAGCTGTCATAAGGAGACATAGGCGACTTGCTGAGGGTGGTGACAATGCAAATGGTGCCAGAACACCCACAGTGAGGAGACGGAGAAGAGTGTACAGGCCCAGGGTCACCTACCACGGGTTACATGAGCTGGAGATAGTGGAGCACTATAAAGTGGACAGAGACCTCCTGCAGCAAATTGTCGAGCTGTGCAGGCCACACCTCACACACAGAACCTACAGAGGGGAACCCATCCCAGTGGAAACCAAGGTATGTGTTGGCCTAAGAATACTAGCAACAGGTACCTTCCAGAGACCAACTGGTGATATGATGGGGATATCACAGGTGTCAGCCTCCAGGGTACTGCACCAGTTCCTGGATTCCATGTCAGCACATGTCGGTGATCATGTATATTTCCCCAGTGCCCATGAGGTATTAGCCAGCAATATGCGTCTCTTCCAGCAAATAGCGGAATACCCTGAGGTAGTGGGTGCAATAGACTGCACGCACATACGCATCAAAGCACCAGCTGTTGAGCGGGGTAGGGCCTACATAAACCGCAAGGGCTTCCCCTCCATCAACTGCCAGGTCGTGTGTGACGCCCAGGGCATAATAATGAATGTGTGTGCTGGCTGCCCTGGGAGCTACCATGATTCCCATATCTGGCATTTGACTCAGCTGTACCAGACATTTGCCAGTGGGGACATCCCACATGGACACCTAGTGGGGGATGCATGTTATGCACTGGAGCCGTGGCTGATGACACCCATCAGAAACGCACACACACATGAACAGGAACACCATAATGAGGCACACGCACAAACACGTAATGTAATAGAGTGTGTGTTTGGGCTGCTCAAGGCATGGTTCCGGTGTCTGGACACATCTGGTGGAGCCTTGCAGTACTCACCAACTACATGTACCCAAATTGTCATGGTATGTGCTATGCTACATAATATGATCTTGTGAAAACAGCTGCAGCAGGACCAGCATAGGGCTGGGCCAAACAGCCCCCCACCATTGCCAAGGCCATCACAGGCAGAGCGTGACTCGGAGGAGGAACAACCTGAGCCTGCCCCAGTAGGCAGAAGGAGGTGTGCCCAGTATGCCCTGGCCCTGGCAAAGAGGCAACGCATAGCACATACACTGGCTCAGTAGGAACCCTGGGAATGATACCCCTCTCTGACTCACTCATATAATAACAGGGATGCCTAAAATGACATAACCTGCTCTCAAACATGTACAGGGAGTGTAGTATGTGCATCCGACAGAGGCAGCCCTGCAGCACCACCTGAGGCATGAATGCCATGTGTTAAGCAATGTAACACCATGTAGTATATGCAAACTTGATGACCTTGACTAACATCCTACCCTCACCAAGCATGATGCCACAATATGACGATGAGATGATCAATTTCAATAATTGGCTGAAGTATTGCTGTTAGTCAAAGGGGATCCAATGTGTGCCAGCCTGGGATGACATGCTGAGCAAGACATGATGCTCCACCTGCTAGGGGTGGCGTGCACCTATCAGTCCTGGCCTTATGGATACTGGCAAAGGCTGTTGTTACCCACAGCGTGCCTTGAATAGGTAAGGCTCAAAACACAAATCCACCTCCATAGGTATCACAAGGGATAAGAACCTAGATGTAATGCTACCCAATGCCAGAAGTCTAAACAGCAAGATGCATGCAGTCTAAACTCCCCCAGTATGGAGAATGTTGATATCTGTCCTGTAACAGAAAACTGGGTCAAGGCTCACAACAGCACCCTAACACTACCAGGTTACACATCATACTGTGCTGTACAGCCTCAAAACATGGAACAAGCTACAAATGGAGGGTGAATAGCAATAATTGTCAAGGATAACCACACCCCCATGTTGGTACCACAACAAGAAGCAGCATGGACTAGCCATGGTCAAGTAACAGTGGCTAAAACTGCCTCCCAGTTTATAGCCTGCTACAGACTACCATCCTAACACCAGGAACTGCACTTGGCCTATGTTGGAATACATGAATATATCAAGCCCTCCAAACCACATTATATTGGGTGACTGAAAATACCCAAACATAGACTGGGAGCATTATTCTAGCTCCAACACTGTAGGACAAAGGTTCCTAGAATCCATAAACCAAAATGCCCAGGAACAGCGTACCACTCCCACAAGAGGGGTAAGCATACTGGATGTGATAATCAGCAACATGGGTACTGGATGGCAAGATGAGAAGTGTATCCCTCACTGGTAAGATCAGACCATAGAGTAATCACACCAGATATACACATCCTGACCACAGTCCCTGGCCAGAAAACCACAGTGAAAAACATGTGTAAAGCAACAATTGCACTCCTCCAAACTGATGTGGAATCCATTAAAGGCCCTGTGCAGGTGCAAAATATGGGCCACACCTCAGAACCAGTTATACAGGCATTCCATGAACACTGCCAGGAATGCATGGATTATGCAATCCCAAATAAAACCAAGACACAATGCCTTACACGCAGGCATCTGGCATGGTGGACCCCAGCCATTACCAAGCCATGCAAGAGAATGAGGAAGCTACTACATGATAGAGCAAACATAAAAAGGGAAGTAATCTCTGATCAGTAGTATGGCAATAAAATATGTCCACTCATACAATCCACTAAGGCCAGCTACAACAAGTTGAATCTGTGAATCTTGAGGCAATGTTACACCTGCCCCATGTACACAGACAACCCTCACCTCCCCCCAAGAAATACAAATATATGTGAGAGATGCAACCATTTATCCAAACTGGAGGCTGAGCTCTCTCAACTCAGTACTGTCAAAACTAGTCAGGAGGAGAAGGTAACCACACACACCACAAACCCAGTCTCACATAGACCTATCACAACTGCAAACCAAAGACATAAACACAGAAAAACATTCCCAGTGGCTCTAATTACAAACACACCACATCAACAGAGGCCTCCAAAGCAGACACCCAAGCAACCACTACCTCCAAACATAGCACATGCAACACATAGTACACAAAGCTGGTGTGCCAAACAGTCACAGGCCAGAAGGAGAAACAACATGCCTGATACAGTTGTAATAGGTGACTCCATAGTCAGACACACTGCTGTCCTGCTCACCAGACTGAACAAGGGAAAGGGTACAGTAAGCTGCCTGTAGGCTGCTACAATACGCCACATAACACAAGTACGCAGGTCACCCCAAAACAAGTAGAAATATGATGCAGTCATTGTCCATGCTGGCGTGAATGACCTGAGATGTACCTCCCCGGACTACATGAAAAGAGACATAGATGAGCTTTCCAATTATGTAGTCCAGGCTGGTATGACACTGACTGTGTGCAGCATCCTACCCTCACCAAGAATGATGCCACAGTACAAACACAGAATGATCAGCTTTAACAAGTGGCACAGTTACTGGTGTCATTCCAAGGGGATCCAATGTCTGTCTGCTTGGGATGTCATGCTTGACAAGCCACACTGCTGTGCCAGGGATGGCTTGCACCTGTTACCCCTGGGCGTCTGGATATTGGATAAGGCACTTGCCGCCTCCATAGATCCTTTTGTAGGCAAGGCTGAAAAGACTAACCCACCTCCCTAGAAAACATAAGTGGAAAGAAACATAAGGGTAATGCTGCCCAATGCCAGACAGGTAAACCTCAACATGCATGCTCTCGAGGCCCTCCACAGTATGGAGAACATCGATGTCCGTGCAGTGACAGAAACCTGCAGCAAGGCTCCTGACAGCACACCAGCACCACCAGGCTATTCCTCATATCATGCATTATGGCCCCAAAACCTGGATCAAAACATAAAAGGAGGGGGAGTATCCATATTCAGCACAGACACCCACACGTCCAGGTAACTGACAATGCACGAAGCATCAGAGACCACCCATGTGCAACTAACAGTAGGCAAAACTGCTGTACAGTCTGTAGCATGCTACAGACCACACTCTCACACACAGGAACCCCACTCAGCCATCCTGAAGACACTGGACAGTATGAATGTCTCACCAAATACCAAATAAGGTACTCACAAATTACCACATAGGTGGTAATCCATTATGTATGGAAGGAGTAATCAGGGACCTAGGGACACAAGTGGACAGTAACCTGTCATGTGACACTCACATTGCCAACGTGGCTAGGAAGACTGTCTATATTGGACACCTTATCATGAAAGGAGTCACATCTACGTCAACAGAGGTCATTGTGCCCCTATACTGTTCTCTTAACAGACCCATAATTTAGTACAATGCCTCATTTGGGATGTACCTTACCCGACACCTGCAGCAGTTAGAAAGACCTCAAAGGTACCTCACCAAGAGGATAAAGGGTCTCAAATATATGTCATATGCTGCTGGCTGTAGACACCCCAGCTGTATGCAGTCACATACTGCCTACGCAGAGGCATTGCATGCCTGTTGTACAAGGCCATGTCCAACACAGGAGTAATGGACATGCTCCACCCCAGAAAACCCAAATCCATCGGAGCTGTGAGAGTGAGAGATGTCAACCTCAACACATAATGAAATAGGATGTGCTGGAGGGACAGATACATAACCCAGAGGCTCCCTACACCCTGGAACGGAATCCCACTCCATGTTAGGCAGAGCCCCTCACTGACTCTCTTCAATAGGAATCTTGCCAAGTGGATGGGTGATTGTAGATGTACACTGGGGGTCTTCACTGTGTCACGTCCAGACAGAGGCACAGTAAAGTAAATCCTAAATGGCCATAATATTCACATAGCAAGGGGTGGCGAAAGCCACACACTCTGGCTAGGCTTATAAATGCCCTAGGGCAGATAGCCTAGTATGAACCTATGAACCTATGAAGATACAAATTGTACAGGACACTAAGGATAATCACAAGGCTTTCTTAACTGATGGTAGGAACCTTGTTGGGAATTCACAAATATGCTCTGAATCACTCAGATATTACAAACAACATACCAAACACACATACATATTGCCAAAATCCAACCTGACAGGTGCAGTGCAAACCCCCCCCCCCAAAAAAAATGCAAAATATCTATCCCAGCAGAGTGCTGGCCCCCTGACATTGCAGATGCTGAGGTAACAGCCAGCATCTACAAAGTAAAACACACAGCATCAATGGTACGAGATGGTGTCCTGGGCTGAGTACAACATGGACTCCAAGAAGAATGGAATGCCAAATAACACTACTGCTCAATGTCAGCCTTACCAAGGATATGTACCCAAAGAGCAGTGTACAACAACAGTGGTCCTTCTCCACAAAGGTGTTGCCTGAATGGATACTGCAAACTACCACCCCAGAATCCTGACAAGCTTGGTCTGCAAAGCTATGGAAAGGATCAGCATGTACCTCAGACATAAAGATATTGGGGACGTACTGACACTGGACCCTACCCAGTGTGGCTTTCTTAAGTGCAGATCCTGCCCCTTAAACATGTTTGACTCATTTGAAACAGTCATTAAGGTCATTGATGAGGGGAATGTGGTCCACACAGCCTAGCTGGACCTTGCAAAAGGCTTCCATACAATACCCCACGTGTTCATTATAGATAAGCTCACCAGCTTACATGTAAACCCCAATGTCAGTAGAGGGGTTGCAAACCAGACCAAGAACATAACTGACATGGTCAGAAATGCTGCAGCCATGTCAGACTACAAACCAGATATAACTGGCATCCCACAAGGCTTGGTCCTGGGACCTCCCTTGTTTGGTATATATGTCCCATAGGTACAGGCCAACATGGAAGGACTGTGTCTGAACAAGTTTACAGAGGACTACAAACTGGCCACCATATCTGACCCTCCAGCTGATACAAGCATCCCACAAAAGGGCCACATAGAAACAGACAACTGGTGCCATAGCCATGTCAGCAAGCTAATTGCAGAAAAGTGTATAGTCAATCCCTGTGGATATACAGTAAGTGCCCACCAATTACCACATATGTGTTAACCCATTAAGTACTTAACATCTAATAAGAGACCTGGGGACACAAGTTGATAGATATCTTGCAATGGACAAGCGTGTGGCTGTAGTGGTTACAGAAACATACCATATACCCACCTAATCATGAAGGTTGTCAGATCTAGATCAGGGGAGGTCATTGTGGCTCTGCAGTCATCCTTCATCAGCGTCACAATTGACTACAATGGCCCCTGTGGGATGTACCTCAGCAGACACCTCCATCAACTGGAAAGACCCCAAAAGTACCTCACCAGGAGTATCAAAGAGCTTGAACAGATGCCATGTGTTGCCTGATTAAACAAACTGCAGCTCCACACACTGCCATACTGCCCATCCAGAGGCAAGCTGTGCCTGATGTATAAAGCCATGTCCAAGCTGGAATCAATGAACATGCTGCACCTTGTACAATCTGAATGGCAGTGAGCTATGCACATGAGAGACCTGAACCCCAGCACTGACATACATAGGACAAGCTGTACTGAATGATCCATAACACAGAAGCCACCCCCACTCTTGAGTAAACTCCCAGTACAGGTTAGCCAGAGAGTCACTCATCGACTCTCCTCAAGAAGAATCTTGATGAGTGGATGGGAGATGGTAGGTTTACCCTGGGTATCACTGTTATGTCACGGATAGACGGAGGCACAGTATACTAACCATGACATATGTCATGGCAAACTCCAGTTATAATGTGTGTCGAAGGACAAACACACTCTCTGACTAGCATTAGAAATGGCCTAGGGCACATCGCTAGTGTTTGCCAATGTCCACCTATGTTGTGGAATATACTACCAATGTTGGACAAGCCTGGTTTAAGTAGTCCATATCTGAACATAATGCAACATGGTCATATGTGCACAACTGGCCCCTAACCAGTCTGTTGTGCTCACTATGAAAATTTAAAGCAGTGATAGGACTAAAGCCCAGGATACTGTGCACCACAGTGAAAGTACTGAACCAGTACACTATACGGTACTACAGTGTTAGGTCAGTATGAAAGGATGTTGACAACTGTATGCAAAGTATCCCATGCAAACCCTGCAGGCACAGTATAATCCCTGTTGTGTTCAGACACAAAGCAGTTGGACAGTAAGTACACAACATGACACACAACACAACCATAAACGTGAGATATTGTTGAAGTTCACACTCATCCACAAATGTGGTGGACTGCAGCGTTCAACATATGGAAAGCTCACACTGGGCATGCTCGCACACTTTGATAAATGAGACATATGTCAGACAACATGCCATGGAAAGCCTGAACTGGGCATGCTCACACACTTAGGCCATATCTCAGTTTAGCAGTTGGCCACACATATCTGGTATTTGTACGTGTTATTCCAGGAACCAACCACATTACAGCAATCTGCCCAGTGCACACAGTTAAATGACTACAGAGACATAAGTGATATAGTGGATCCCTCTCATACTCAAACATCTTCCACAGATACAGAAGTTGTTCATAGAAACAGGGAATGCTATGGCAATAAAGACCTGCAAACAGTCTATCAAATATTGTGCATCTGACAATTAAAAATATGGGTGTAGAGGTCAATACTAGGCTGTTTGCCCTAGGGAATGAAAGCTTAGCCAGAGTGTGCTTGGCGTCTGCCTCCCCAGTACAGTAGGCTACTGTGCCACTGTAAAGTAGGTCACATAAGGCACCGTTTGAGGCTAGTGTGCTGTGCCTCCGTCAAGCAGGGACACAGTGGAGATCCCAGGAGTTTAATTTGCTATGCCACATCCATGTTGTTGGTGTGTGCTGGAAGAGGGTTGGTGAGGACCTCTAACAGTAAGTGGGCATCAATAACAGACTGAGGGGAGCCTTATCCGCAGTGTCTGGACAATTTCACTGTCAACACTTTGTCGTGATGATTATGAGGGATTAAAGTGTCGTGCCAGTACTGTTCAGAGATGTCCTCCCTCTGTGGGCTACTGCTCTGCAATGTATTAGCTCACTCCGTCTGTTGGACAGCTCATATATGGCTGGTGTACACCTGACAGGTGTCCTGTTGTGGAGGAGTCATGGGTATATTTGGGATAGCATGATCAATGCAAACCTTCCACATGGTCATAGAATGCAATTGTCAAGGATTATGCAGAGTAGGGTGTGTGCAATTACATGTGTGAGAGAACTGACCCTTTTGGCAACCAGTACAACACACCAGCTGCTGCATATTCCAATCTCTACACAGAGATGATGTCAGCACCCTACAAGTACAGCAGAAGAGGGCAAATCTCCCAGTAATGCAAATAGCACGCTCTGCTACTGCATCTCTCACTACTGTCATAGCACAGTTAGTTATGGCTTTGAATTCCACAAATGCCACGTGTGTTTTTGTCACACAGAATGCCCATGTGTGTGGGTTGTTGTTCACAATAATGCATGACATCGATTAAACCAGTAATGGCAATGCACACAGATGACGTATGTGTGTGCCAAATGCACATATATACCTGTGACCTTCAATAGTTCCCATGTCTGACGCCTGCCACATGTGAATACATGGTATTTGCACTGGATAACATTATGACTGTGGTTTTCTGTGCGGGTGCTGCATGTGGTATGTGTATATACAGTGTGAGTTGTATAGGGTATCATCCTAGCGGCGATGGATACACATCTGGTCTGGGGCATATAGTCTACATGTTGTTGATGAACAGGTGCTGCATGTTTTCACCTGTTGTGGGAGTGGTAACAAGTTGTTCCATAGCAATGCAGTCACTACATGCTAGGAACCATTCAGCTAGGGTGTTGTAGCTACAGTAATTCATCAGCATTCAGTAAAACTCCAGCATTCTTGGTGAGGGTATGATGTCAACCAAGGTCAGGGTCATACCAGCCTGTGCTACATGCTCAGAGAGCCCTTCTATGTTCCCTATCATGTAGTCCAGGGAGGTACATCACAGGTCAGCCATAGTGGCACTGACAATGACTGAGTCATATGTGTCCATGCCTCTGACTGACCTGTATGCTTGTGTTATGTGGTAGACCATAGTGCCCCACGGGCATATCACTGTGACCTTCACCTTGTCCAGCCTGGTGAGCGGGACTTCACTGTACCGGTTAATAAAGGTACCTAACACAACTGTAGCAGGTGTGTTGTCTAGCCGTACAGGCTGTGACTGTTTGGCACACAGGATTTGTGTGCTATGTGTTGCACGTGCTGTGTTCCGGCTTAATGTATGCCTGTGTGCCAGCTGCAGAGGTGTCTGCTGCTCAGGCAGGATGCTATTCTGAGGCTCCATGAATGCCCCAGTGTGTTCATGTGTTTGGATTGCTGTCAGTGTAGGTCTACATCAGACTGGTATTGTAGTCACTGTAGTATTTCATGCCACCTGACAGGTTATGCCAGTACAGGGTTCAGAGTGCCTAGTCCCCAGTTTGGCTATGTGGCTGCATCTCACACATGTGTTGTACGTCCATATGTAGGGGAGAGGGTTGACTGTGTACATGTGACAGCTGTGACATTGCCACATGACTCACATATTCCACAACTGTACCATAGAGGTGACTGACAAGTGACCTTTGCACATGCTACCATAGTATTGTGATTGCCATGGTGATTAACAGCACATAGGGCCAATGGGGAACAAGGTACAGAAGGTGAGTATGTGAGGGTGTAGTGCCTGTGATTAGTTAGCACTGGCATATATGACTGCTCACGTGGTCAAATGCCAGGTAAGTCATATGCAATGTGTCACAGGCAACGCATATGAACAGGACAAACAGTGACGTTCTGCCAAGTGAGACATGGACATACATATAGTAAGCTATGCAGATGTCACTAGGAATCCACAGAAGCTCTGTAAATCTGCATTGCAGGTGGAATCAGTGTTCCAGGGTAACTGCAAGCAAACATGCATGCAAACAAAGCTACAGTAAGCAGGGCTGCATGTAGTCCAGTGTACAACAAACAAGCTGTACCACTTCCAGTAGGTAACAGTGCAAATATGCAGGCACTATACACATGTACATGGAAATACACAGGACAGATGGCCAGGGTTCAGTCTCAGTGCACACAAGTGTACAGACCATGTACCGTCAGGATGTACAATAACCGGATGGAATCCCAGGTGCTCACACCTACAGTAATACACATGTCAAATAACAGACACTGAGCCTTCACTCAGTGGTTCCATACTTAGTAGGATGTATGCTACTTGTCCTGCCACCACAGTATCCCTGACATTTATGGGGACTCTCCTTCCTGTGAAAGTTAGTTTTGTGTGTTGGGGGTGTCTAGCATGGTAGGAGATGTGAGCTTGCAGTGCTAGGGTGCTCCTGTGTGTCCTGTACCAGTCGTGTAGTACTGCACACATATCAACATCCTCAAACATCCACATTGCGGAGTCCAGTGTGGGCAACATGCCACTTTCAGTTTACATGTCCATCATTGCGTATCAATACTTTCATTACCTTATCCCCTGTGCTACCTATGTATGTGGCCTTCTGTTGACATCCTTACCACCAGTATGCAAACATGTGCAGATGATACACTATGGTACTTGCCATGGGTGTAGACAACAGTACAAGACAATCATACCCTTACTGCATCAGGCATGCTGGGATATACCCACAATTATATCAGTACACAGTACTGTTAACAACATGATACTATTACTACACGTCTATGTAGTCACCCTGTGCATCAGCAACATGTTAACCTGTACCTGCACTGATGTTACAGATTGCAGGAGGTGGCACAGTTTCATCATATGCACAGGGTGTGAACTTGGTATGCCTGAGTCTGCCACTGATACCACCAATTGACATGTATGTGTATGTTGATGCAGTGTGTGCGTGTATGCGGTAGCCCTAGGTGTTGTCAATTTGCACGTGTGTATGGATGCACACAGTTCCACCTCATGGCTGCCATATACTGGTGTTTGTGGACAGCCACAGACTGTACCTGCCAGGTCATACAGATCAGTGTCTCTGGCCATGGACACGGTACCTGTGCCTTGCAGGGGTGCTATGGACTGTATCCAGTACCAATTCAGACTGGGTACTGTCATCAGAAGCAGGTGTTCATTGACTGGACACAGATCCCTGTTGGGCCTGTCCAGAGCCACGTGCACGTGGTCTCCTGGGGCGGTCTGATGACAGCACAGACCCAACATTGCTGGGGCTGCTGCTGGCACTATGGGGGTAGCCGCGGCCCTGTTGTCATCCGCGATGACTGCCAGCTGCTGCTGTTGCTGGCATACACCCACTCGATGCCTCAACCATCCACCATTGCCCTGGCTCATGGACATGTAGTTGTGGAACTGATCTAATATGTCCCCACAATGTCTGTCTATGACATCAGTGAAATTACGGATGGCAGCCGCAATGTCACGCATACTGTCAGTCATGGCTGTGCGACATGCTGTCAGCTCCCTCAGACCCTGTCTGGTGTACCGTTCCATACGTGACTGTGCCTGCATGACAGCCCGAAACATAGCTGAGGTTGTAAGACCTCTGTGGGCACGTCTGACAGGGGCAGTATGCCCACCGATGCTCCGACGAGAACCTCTGGACATCTGTCTGCATGGTACCATCTCAGGGCCATGCCCATGGCTGCTGTGTGGGGAAGCATGTGCCACAGATACCACATTACCCTGGTCAATGCCCACTGTATCCTGTCCATCACCTAGGGACATTGGTGACAAAGGATGTATTGGCAGGATGACTGTGCACATTGATGGGGTTGACAGCTGTGTACTGTCAATTGGCTGACCAATGACGGACCCTGGCACACCTTCCTGTGCAATTACACAGATGTCATCATTATCAGTACCTGTGGCTCCTGATTCAGGTTCCCTGCTGCATGACACCAGAGCAGCACCAGAACCTGTGGGAGGGAAACAGGAAACACAGTTTACAATGTCTACACAATGTTACCAGTGATGCACACATGCACACATGCACACGTGCACACGTGCACACGTGCACACATGCACAGGTGCACACATGCACACGTGCACACATGCACAGGTGCACACATGCACACATGCACACGTGCACACGTGCACACATGCACACATTCACACATGCACAGGTGCACACATGCACACATGCACACGTGCACACGTGCACGCATGCACACAGTTGCACACTTGCACACAGTTGCACACTTGCACACTACTCAGTATGCGAGATATCAACACACAGGCACAGACACACCTGCATGCATACATAGAGCACTAATAAGTGAGCCTAATATTACTATTACTATCAAGACTATTAAAGGTATTGTTAATACACACTCATCAGCATGGATAGGCTGCATTGCTGTTACACTGGAGGGACCTGCAGAAGTGAGGAAATTAATGTCAGTGGGCACAACTGTGTCATTGTTACTGAATATGATACAGGTCAGTAGTACAACAGTTGCCTTTCACAGGTCAGCTGCTGATATTGAGAATATCACACTTGCACATTAAATACTATGATGACAGCTACAAACCAAGGACACACCTCACACATGCATTAACTACCAGTGTACACAACAGTCAACTATACATATGGCATATTACCTGCACGCTCGTAGTCATGGTGCTGTGTGGCTCCAGCCTCAATCATAATGCAGGTCTGCTGCTGTTGTTGTTGCTGGTGGGCTGGAGCCACAACACTTATGAGTAGTCCCTCCAGTCTGGTGAGTGGGGGATGTGTAGCCACCCCACCACCTGTGGCAACCTGTTGCCTGTGGATATCCAACGCACGCTGACGGACATTTCTGATTAAATCACTGCAGTGATGTCATACCTGCTCATATGTCCTATTATGCGTGCCTATGTCATTTACCCAACGGACCAGGTCTTGCCACAGTGCAGCCCTCTCCTGCTGATTCTGGCTGGTGCGGGAAAAGAGTATTGCATAATCCCACACCAGGCTCTGGTGTATTTCCTCATCCTCAGCTGCACAGTATGCTGGATTGTGCTGGTGAGCCAAGGTCCTGAAAAAGAAATAAAATGATATCAGAAAAATATGTCAGCAGAATTTGGCACACATACTACACATGCTACTCGACTGTTGCGATACAACATATCTCACATATATAGCATCTGTCTGTCTATTGGTGGACACACATGTAAATGGCCAGGTATCAGTGTTCAGCCAACAACTGTGCAACAGTACCTGGCACACTCCATACGACATACTACCAAACCCCAGCAGTCAGAACACTGATTCAGGTCCAAAGCACATCCTCAATCTGGAGGTTTGTATCGAGGTACTGTATGGGGTACATCATCAACTACTGTGATCTGACCACAAACTAATTGCCCTGGATATACATATCCCACCTCCACCACCAGCACAAACAACTACAGTGAATAACATTTCAAACGCAAACTTTACACTTTGTAAGACTGAGATGGTATCCTTTAAGCCCACTGGGCCAGTGGAAGCCACAACCCACAATGCTGACTCCTTCACAAATGATTTCTACGGACATCTCCGAGAATGCATGGATCATGCAATCCCATATAAGACCAAGACACTCTCCACAAAGGGAAAGCATCCTGTCTGGTGGACCCCAGCCATAGACAGATTGTATAACAAAAGATGGAAGCTACTGCAAGACAGAGCATAATTCCATAAAGGGAAGGCATGTCTGATCAGCACTAGTAAAGAGCTATGTTCTCTCATACAAACATCCTTTGGAAACTTTGAGAGGGAAATCACTGGGGACACTACAGATAACCACAAGGCCTTCTTCAGTTATGTTAGGAACCTGGTCAGAAACCCTCCAATATGCTCATAGTTAGTACACAACAACAAATGATTCACTGAACCCTCAGATATTGGCAACATTGTGGCAGACAGGTTCAGTGCAATTGTCCCCCCTCCCTCTCCCCCAAACGAAGACATACTTATCCCAGCTGAATATAACCTCCCTGTCATCACAGATGTCCAGGTGAGAGCCGCCCTCAGAAAAGCAAAAAACACAGCATCAATGGGACCTGATGGTATCCCCGGTTGCATGCTACATGAACTCCAAGAGGAGCTAAACACACATATAGAAGTGCTATGTAACACTAGCCTGACTACAGGATATGTACCTGTACACTGGCGTACAGCAGCAGTGGTTCCACTCCACAAAGAAGGCACCTCTACATACCAATACAATACAACACAATACAATACAATACAATACAATACGATACAATACAATATGCTATTGCCCCTGGGACTACAGCAGCATACTGTTCTGCTACCCTAACCATTGTGACACATGTGATGTGATGGTACCTGCTCCTGTCAAACAGTTACACAGGGTGACTCATATGGCATATTACCTATCTGACTAACATTCAGCAGGGTTTTGTGTGACATGTACTCATGGGGAGTCTCGCTTCTTAACGCTGTGTAGTTTATTGCAGGGTATATCTTATCTGTGGGTGGGAACCTGTACCTCCGCCATGTGCTCTCAAATGTGGTGTCAAGGACGACACACAGCGGACATTTAGGTTGTGGATGGTGTGAGGTGTTAATACGGTTGCTGGACATCTGTCATGGGTGTGACTTAAGTATGTAAATCCAGGAGTGGTAACCTCTATGTGGGTAGTATGTGTGCACTCTGTGGTGTTGTCAGTCACTGTGCATTGATAAAGTGTTTGAGTGCATTGTCACAGTGTCGTACATGTCACTGTGTCCTTCTCCATATCTGTAGCTGTCATGTGAGGTACATACCGTGGCAGCCATTGTGTGGTGTGGAGGGGTACACTGACCTACATGTCCATAGCTGACATACCATGTCTGCTGACACATACCATGTACAGGTATTCCAGGAATGGTGTTCACTCCATGCCTTTGTCACCAGGCACCTGTTGCAATACATCTGTACACATGTGCCTCACTCAGAATATATATACATCTCTCTCTATATATATATATATATGTGTATATATATATATATATATATATATATATATTTATATATATATATATATATATATATATGTCTGTGTATATATACACACATATATATATATATATATATATATATATATATATATATATATTGATGTACATATATTGCTATAGATATGGAGAGGGGTGTGACAGAGAGGGGGTGAGAGTGACAGAGGATGGGACAGGGGAGTGTGAGATCGTCATATACAGTCATATCTGTAGATAGTCAGATCTGTCTGTCTATGTATATGTATCTACATATATCTATATCTGTATGTGTGTATTACATATATATGTTTCTACATATTCTATCTACATCTGTCTATGTATTCCTACATCCCTCTCTATCTATGTATACATATATGCATATTATATATATATATATATATATATATATATATATATATATATATATATATATATATATGTATATACATACATACATACATATATTGACATACATACGTATCCATATGATAGATAGGTATATCAACATGTTTGTTTACAAAACTGTATACACACACTAACATACCGCTAAACATACATAACTGTGAAACCTACTTTGTACATTGCACTACAACCTACATTCAACCTACATTGATATGTGCACATAGATGCCCTCACATACATATGTATGTACAGCCTTCACTGATAGTTGCTGTATGTCCCCTGCCCTATGCACATCTTCATATACATATAGATACAGACCAATGACACATATGGAGGGTTCACAGTATGTAGACTTTTAAAGTATTACTTTACATTACCTGTGTTTGTCACAGCTGCTTGTTGCCTTTTGATTGGTGTCCTGCTGCTGCTCCAGTTGACAGATGTCAGCTTTCTAGTAGGTTTTGTTGAGTGTTTTTGTTTGTGTATGTTTTTCTCTCTCTCTCTCTCTCTCTCTCCCTACCTCCAGAGGTTGCAATGAAAGTATTGCATGTGTGTACTGGGAGCACAGCATGCTTTTGTAGGTATCTGCATATGTCCATGTGATGGCCTCTGCACCAATTGTTAGCCAGCATTTGCTAATTGCATGCAGCCAGTTGTGTACTGATTGCAGTTCTCACTGTGATTTCAGGACAGTGCTATAAAAAGCTATGTGAGATAGGCGTAGCCCTTTCAGAGTTTAAGGGCAGGGACCATGCTGGTATGCTGTGGACACTGTTCTGTGAGTGTAAAGGTTAGTATCTCTCTCATATTTCCGGCTGTGTTGTAGATTAACATTTCTCCATTCATTTCTCCAGTTTCCTGTACTAAGTGTGTATGTACACTGACACCTAAGACTACTACTACTGTTAATGTGGGTGTGTGTGCTTTCCTGTGGGACATGTGGTGTAACTGGTATATAGCAGTGACTCTTGCACTTTGTTGCTATGGCTTCAATATTTGCCCTTTACATTCACTACTTGTATGCCTGCTAGGTGTCTTGACTGTAGTGTGTTGCTGTGGCTTTCCTATTTTCCATGTACATTCACACCTTGGAATGCTTGCTATATCTGCTAGGGTGTTACTGCATGCAGTGTGGTCTGGCCATGGTGTGGGCCTTGACATCTATTAGGTATTTGAGTATGCTGCTGAGCAGGCCCCAGAGACTGTCAGGTGCATCTTTTATCTGCCTCATGGAATGGTACATATCAGTGGGGTACACCCATTAAATTGTCTGGTATTCTGCAGTTGTGACTGTGGGTTAGCATGAGCATATGTATTACTACACTATTTCCGACGTGCAAGTGGTGCATACTTTCAGTACTTCATAGTTACCATTGCATGTGTTGTAACACCTTTCTGCCTACTGTTTGTACATTTCACAGGGAGTCTGTGTGGCATCCCTGTAACTCAGTCACTGTTGCTATGTCTAGGCTGTTAACTATTCAAATATGGCAGTGTCAGACCTCTCAAGTGTACAGATATTTGCAGGATGTCCACATTTTTGCCTCATATTTTGGTCCATATCACATAAACAGCTTTTTCTGGCAAATCACTCAGGGCTCAAGTCAGACTATAGTGACAAACATTTCAGTTTCAGACTTCATACCCTTCCAAACATCCAGCATAATGCAAAACCTGTTCCTCTCTCAACTGTCTAAGTTTGTTGGAGCAATATTTGAAATGTGTCCCTGTTTTTGGGCCTTTGCTACACATTTTTTATTACTTAGTCCGGATATGTTGCTGTAAGAGGTTGTGGGGTATGGGCAGTGATTATCCTGCTGTGAGTATGTGTGTGGCTTGCAAGGTGCTACAATGACATTATTACCTACTAGCTACCAACTAGCATGGCTGTTTCTGTTCACACACTACTATTATAGAAATCCTCTACATTTGACAGTAAATATACATGACATGCTTTGTGTACTACACATCCTATATTCCCTTTACATTCATTCCTACTATTGCATGATATATTTATTGTAGCACAATGTTCTTATGTAACAGTCATGGCTTAGTGGTAAGTCATGCAGAATACTGTTTCCAAAGTCCTGGGTTCGGGATTGACAGTGGGATTTTATTTTGCTTTTGAGCAGACTACAGGCCTTGTCATTCAGAGTGACTAAGGCACTTTTAAGCAGTTGTAACCGGGTTAGCGCTGGTTTGCGCGGAACTCACACATGTGCACTGGCGTTCATCTCCGCGCACACCCGCTTACAACTGCTTAAAAGTGCTTACTCTTGCGCACACCCGAGCTAATTTCTTTGAAAGAAATGAAAATGGGGAGACAGGAAAGTGGTGAAAAAGGGTTCACAAAGAGGGTAAGACAGTAGAGAAACAAGCTCGGGTTTTGCAGGAGGGATGTAGGTAAGGCCCATAGCTGCCCATTTCTTCATCAGCAACAGCTGTGCATATGTTTGTAATTCGGTGTGACATTTGAAACCTTCCACCCCTGAGAGAGGTGTAAGGACAACAATAATACTTGTTGTACAGCCAATTGTAATTGACAGTTTCCATGTCCAGCAGACATGTATGCAAAATGGGCAGCTATGTATGGGGTGTAATTTTTTTTGTGGGTACAGAGTTCCCTTTTTTTTTTTTTCAGGTGAGAGTGGTATGTCAGGTACAGGAAGTCGGTATAGCTGGGGAGGTAGGTTGGGTAGGTTAACAGACAAGACAAACAAGATGCATACAGGGGAGGTGTATGACACATGTGGGGGGGGGGTTACACAATTAACGGGGATGGATGTTTGGATATCTCGAGCCCATGAGCCCACAGATGGCAACAGTGGAAATGAGATCCCACCCATGGGCAGTTGCCACTGTGCCTTCACTGCCCAGGATGGGGCTGTGTTGGGGGTTGTGTAGGCCGGGCAGCAGGCACACCCGTTAATTGTGCCACCCATGCCTCAAGCTAGCGTAGGGGCCCAAGAACAGCGTCCCGGATCTCCGTACGCACCACAGTCTGAACATTATGGAGGGTGAGTGGATGTTCTCCTCCGGCAACACTTGCAGAGGGGGGACGAGCCCCATCCCCTGCAGCTCTTCCACCCACAGGTGGCACAGGGCCACCGGAGGAGGGTCCGGCCTGGGCACTACTGCCAGGTGCACTCGCCAGCTGAGGAGGGAGAGGTGGGTCCGCTGGAACCCGCCTTCCCTGTCGTCCTATGTTTTGCATTATGTTATGACAGTTTGGGTTAGTAACGTACAATACCATTCACAATTAGTTGTAACAGCATGCGTTAGTATTCCCATTAACCAAACACCCATATATTCAAACCATTGAACAGCAAGCATAACACATGCATAATTTGAACAGCAATACACAATCCAACAACATGCAGGGTTGATTGATGGGAACAGGCCATCAGGTTTGGATGTATGAACAGGGCAGATGCATCAACGTACATGCAAATATGTATGAACCAACAGGACAAATGTCCAGGGGTGTTAATTGTGATTGCACATACCAATTTCACGTGGAATGGATTATATGTGGTTATAGGGTAGGGTGAAGAAAATTTAATTAACAACTTCAAATAACAATACATATGCTGTACATTTCTAATAGCTGCAGATATATACACACTACAGTTCTGCCTACAGTTTCCTGTGTGATAACTACTTCAGGTTGGTGATAGGAATGTTACTGCTACATCAATATACATTTTCATTTTTATTCATACAAATTCATATCTGGCTCTATTCAGCTACATCATCCTGCTACATTTGCTTTATATAGCTATAGACAACTGTGGATGTTTGGTATTTCAGACAGCCATACTATCTGCATATTGCAGACTGAGAGCAACATATCCAGATTTTGTGACACACATTCCAGCTGCGGTACTGTTTTCAACACATGTTACTGTTTGGTTCTGCCTGTCACATTCATTTCATTCTGTACTGACTGCAGTATACTTTATTCAGGAGTTATTACTACTTTATTGGTGGATTCATAACTCTTTCTCACACTCTCTCACTTGTTTCATTTTTACAATTCAGGATGGTACTTAATTCTAGGCTTTATTGACATGTTTTACCTGTAGTTATAACAATCCTTTCCAACAGTCTCACTTCTGTCATGTTTCTGTATTTCAACAGGGATATATTTCACACATATGTTTTACTCAGCTTCTGCAGCTGTACTTTTCAACCTGCTGCAGGTTATGTACTATTATATTACAGGTGGGACATCTTTATTTCAGACTTGTTTAATTTTTATGTTTGGATTACAGGCTGCATCACACTTTTGTAATCAAGCAGTACTTGCAAACCCTCTTACACTGTTACTTGCACATTTTATTAATTAGTGACTACACTGCACTCTTTTGCTAACTGTCATACTTATATATTTATATACAGTTACAGGGAGAGAATTACTGACCTGCCTCGTGGCGCAACTGTGCCAGCCTATCGCCATAGGCTCGACGGTTCGCAGAACGGACACCTGCAGCTGTAATATAAATAAAGTAATATTGGAATACACATCTCCATAATATCAGCTAGGTTAATTTCTTACATAAATAATTACATGTAACTTACTCAGTAGTGGGGCATTGGGCATTTGCCGGGCCTCCTGGATCCAACGGTTCAGTTGTTCCTGCTTCCGTCTCTTCAGGTCTGCATGGTGGTGATGGACCTGCTCACCAGTCCTTGGTATCCCTGTGGCACTGGTGAGATCATGAGCCAACTGGTCCCATGCCTCAGCCCTATATGCTCCCCACAGGACCTGGCCCTGCATGAGTTGGGCCTCATGATTGTGGACAAGGAGTCAAACCATATATTTGGACTCCTCAACGCCCCACTTCTGTGCTCGGAAGCAACTACCCTCACCTACACCTGACATCCTGGCTGCAAGTCAGTTCTACAATCGATTATGCTGTGTATTCCTGCCTATGGGGCTTATATATGCTATTTTTCCCGCACTTATCTGTGATTGGCCATTTTGGAATTGTATCAGCTTCACAAAACCTGCTTTGTCATGCTTCTCTTTCTATTCATTCCTATATATATGCTATTACTGCATTTCTAAGTGTAACTGTCATGGCTTAGTGGTTCAGTACTTTGACTATGGTGCATGGTATCCTGGGTTCGAACCTGGCCATTGCTTTTTATATTTTATGTCTGTCTACACAGGCTAGGGGGTGTGTCTGTGTAAAGGCAGTTTTGATACAGCTTGCTCAACGTTGCCCATCGGTTAGCTTGTTGACACGGTGCGCAGCTCTGCGCAAACGGATCACACTGGTTTACGCGTGGTTTGGCTGTCAGCACGCATATTACACTCAGCTCAGCTACGGGCACACAGTTTCAGCATGTTAAAATGCTGCTCAACCCCGGGCACTCATTTTACACCTGTTAAACCACTGCTCACCTACGGGCACTCATTTTATACCTGTTAAAACACTGCTCACCTACAGGTAGATGTACTCAACTTGTTAGACTGTAGCTCAGCTACAGGCACATCTGACATTTTTTTTTTATTATCTCACATTTCTTTCAAATACATGGCCCATTTCATTACATTTTACATAAAATATAATTTTATATGTGTACATATATGTCAGGGACTTGTTTCATGCTTATTTCACTAAAAATAAAAAAAATGATGTTGTGGGGACTCAAACCATGACTGCCTGCTCTTCAGCCGACGTCTCTACCGCTATGCTATTGCTTTTTGGCTTACTTTGCATATTTAGTTCTTATATGCTTTTCCACTGACTGCTAACTGTGGCTAAGCTACGGGCACGCCTGTGCAAACGAGTGCACTCACGGGCAAACATCTTTACAATTTAAAGAAAAATATATAAGATGTTCATTTCTACATTTTATGTTCGTAGTCTGTGGGGCATGTGTTGTGTTGTGTTTATTCACATTTACACGGACTCTGTCGTGGGGGTTTACTTTCGGGACTTTTACTCTTCTGGGGGCGTGTCCATTTGCAGGGCTTGGCCTACGGACACACCCCCTACTGTCTTCCACAGACCGTGATAGCCTTAGGAGTTATTCAGCATTCCCTCATGCATATGCATGACATGCTGACGTCACACCGTTTAACTGCAGCCTCCATGTAAGCCTTGTAACTCTTACACGGAGGCTTCGTAAATCCTGCCCTATGTCTTTTACTATATTGCTGTTTGAACCATTTATGTACAAAGCACATGTGCAGGATTTTAATTCTTTCTTTGGACACAAGATGGTGCTATTGTATGGAAGAAAAGTTTGTTTTATAAGGTTTTTAACAGGTACAAAACTAAACTGTATTTGTATTTATATTTATTTATATTTATATATTTATATCTATTAGAGTTTTGAGAGGATATTTTGATATTTATATATTTATATATGTATGTATGTGTTTAGAACAGTTTTAAAGGACTGGTTTAAAAGGATTTTTAAAAAAAGTCTTATAGGGCTGAACATCTATTAAGTACATGTGACCACATTAAGAATATACACCAACTGGATAGCAGTATTAATTAAGTGGAGGGTATTTTAGGGGAAGAATTGTAAAAGGTATGCATTTCTGTTTCATCTGAGGAAGTCATTAGAGGACGAAAATGCATCTGTGATGATAACAGCATTTATGGTTTTATTCTGAAGAAAGTGTGTTGTAATAAAGCTTGTTCGTGTGAAAAATAGCAGTGGAGTTGTGCCTTGCTGGAATTGCTTTATTTTCTTTTCATTTTGCTGCTTTTATTGAGCAATTTACTTTCCTGCTCGTTTTGACTGTTGAAGTTTTGTAAGCAAATAAACATTTTTTACAATAAACATTGGAATTTTTCAACATTTCTTCTAAAAAAGAAGCTGTTTAATTATTGGAGCAATTTACCTTTAACTGTAATGTTTTTGGATTTCAACTTAAGCAGTGAAGAGATTTCAATGAGTTTACAATGAAAGCTAAGGAGGTATGGAATAACAGTCACATTATTTCTTAACAGGACTGTAAAAAGTAAGGCATCTACAGAAATGAGAAAAGAATAAATGACACTGAGCATAGATCAATGGTTTTAAAACAACTATCTTTTGACAATAACCGTAGATAAATCAAATTGTTAGCTCAATGCATGGAACATTAAAAGGCTGAAAGAATAATACCTAAAATCAAGAAGTATGAAAAGGTTAGGATAGAAACAGACACAAGAAAAAATATGAGTGTAATAGTAAATTATTACAGTATAGTATGTGGAAAAGATGTAGAGGTGAGAGCAGTTTGTAGGAAACTATAACTTATTTGAGAGAATTAAAATTTCCTCAGCCAACAGAAGTATAAAGAGCAGTATTAACATCAAGACTAAAGGAAAGTGAAATTAAAGAAACAATGAGAAAACAGAGAACAATGAACACCCATGATAGTGATAAAATTCCAATAGATGCATGAAAAAATAAGAAACAGAAGATAATGAAGTCAGGCTAATACTTTTTAATAATATTGTTGGGAACAGATGTGTCCTTAGCTTGGAAAGAAACAATAGTGGTAGTTATACCAGGTATAGAGAAAGATTCTTTTGAACCCAGGGCATACAGTCCCATTTCAGTACTTTATCTTGACTGCAAAGTATGTACAATGATTTTGCAAAAAAGAATGCCAAAGATATTGCCAAGAATAAAAACGCAGATCGGTATGGGTTTGTAGAAGGAAGGCTAGCATTGGACAATATTAACAGAACCTTTATGATTCAAAAGGATGCATGGGACTGTAATATGTTAACGTAAACAGTTTTGATGAAAAAAAAGTATTTGACAGAGTGAGTTAGGAATTTATTAAGAGATCATTTGAGGCATTTGCATTTCCAAAAATATAGACAACATTAATGTTCAATACCTATGGAGGAGCTGAAGTGAGTGTGGTGAAGAACTGTGTAAAGCTTTTAGCCTTACAAGAGGAACTAGGCAAGGGCATCCAGTTTCAATCACTCTGCTTAGTATTTAAAGGCAATAGCCAGAGGTATTAGACAATTAAACAAAAGCAAATATAAATAAATACTAATGTGAATATAGCTCCTTTTGCAGGTGACAGAATATATGTTAAAATTCAGAATATTATATAAAATTTACATTTGATAACCATAGTTTACACATATAGCGTTAAATAAAATAAATGGAAATAAGACTAGTTTGTTAGTATTATATAATCAAATAACTATAAAAATGACTATAGGAATGAATTCTGCCCCAACATATGATTTGCTACAGAACATCCCTTTTTGTGAGGTTATGTCAAGATGAGATCTTTTGTGGTTTTGGATGAAATGGGATGTTTTGCAAGCAGATTAAGAATCGTGGAAAGCAATTACTCAGATGATTACAAGCAAGGTATAATTATGAAAATGGTTATTTATGGACATTGACAATAAGATACAAGTCCTGATGATTCTTTATATAGTTCAAGCTTATTTGTATTAAATGAGAGACCATATATGGAGGAATGTGAAAATGGAGATTAATGAGTTTATTTGGGATAACAAAATAGAAATAGTTCAATGAGAAATATTAATGCTTACTAAAGAACAGGGCAGTTTGGGACATCTGGCTTTAGATGCACAATATTAGGCTGTAAAAACTATAGTAATATCTTTGATTCTGGACATGGAGTATATACCCAAATGGAAGGACATGCCAGCAATAGTGCATGATGAGGTAATTACAGGATCATATGAGGTATTTGAACAGATCTAGGCAAAGTATATGAAGAGAGTTATGTACAAACTTTTATACATAAAATTATTAAGCAAGTCTTTATATTTAAGGAAGTTAAACCTTTGAAAATAGAATAACATCAATATGCTATACTATATACAATAATACAAAGGACACAGAAGAAATTGCAATGAGCATTTGGGGAAAAAGAACAAAAACTGAAATCTTGGGAGCAGGTGATAAAAAAAGAGGAGGTAATAAATAGGATGAAGTTAGACAAACATTTGGGTTATTGTACTCCGATCAACTTGAATATATAGGTCTAACGTTTGAGTACAATAAAGATATGTGGAGATTTGGAAAGTAAATTTGTTAAATGACAAATATTATATTTTATAAATGAGATCAGAACAAAATGGTAGAACATAAAAGACTAATAAGTAAAGCTTATAAGACAATATTAGATTTTAGAAAACAGTACATGATAAAGGTACCATTAGCATGGAGTGAATAATGAAATAAAGATATCACAGATGTTCAATGGAATAGAAATATATCTTGACATAAGGTGTGCAACAAAGCTGAGAAATTGTAGAATCTTGCATGGAAATGTCAGACATGTATTTCTATATCCAAAAAAACTTGAAAATATGTTTTCATAGACAGAAGGCATATGCTGGAGATATGATAGCTCAGAAAGACAGTTTTAGAATCATATCTTTGGGGAATATATGTAATTGCTTCAGTACAAAAATAAATTGAATAATATGCTAAGTTATATACTTGGAAGAGACATTAAACTTAATATATAGATGCAATAACTAAAGTGTTCCTCAAGCAACCAGCACTCAGGATTAAAATGGTAAAGCATAAAAAATTACCAAGCATGTGAAAATCATGTATCTTAATTGGAAACAACTTTGTTTAGCACTTTCTTTTCTGAAAGAGACTTCATCAGAACTAATTTGTACATTTAAAAACTCCAGTTTTTAATTCCATACCTGCAACATAATTGGTGTCTGATAATATCAATCAAATACATCCTTGCCTCTATAAAATTCAATCAGTTCTAAAACACTTATTAATATTATCCAAAACATGAACCACATAAAAACAATTAAGTTGATTGTTTGAGCAAAGTCTAATATTAAAACCAATAAATTAGAAGCCTAGTGTAAAACATAAACAGCATCTTATTAGGGAAGATGGTGACAAAAAGAAAATGCCATAAGTTGCTGTAAATAAATCAAGGGCAGTTAAAACTTGTCTGCCCTTAAATTTAAAATGGGGGCCATTTAACCTTGGGGGAATACCCACATTTAACCTTAACTGCCAAAGCAATTCACGGTATTCCAATAAAGTTTCCCATTGTCATCCCCTTGGGTTAATGTTAACCTGCTCTATTACCCAAAAGAAAACCTACTTCTCACACATTTCATAGAATGCCTATAAAGAGCATTAGTCTCTATCCTCTTTTTATATCATTATTATGTTTGTATAGACAATTTTAAAGCCATTTTGGTTTTCCCCATATAAAATGAAAGACAAATTTTACAGTAAGCTAAACATACAACCCCATAGAACAACACTTGAAGTGTTTGTAACATTTAAAGGTCCTACCTAAATTGGGAATTTCCAATGCCCAACTATCAGCAGCATAGATGCATTGTTTACACCCACCACATTTGTATATTCCTTTTAGTTTTGTGTTTTCACCCAACATATTCACTTTTTCCTAAAATATCTTTGACATTTTGTCCCCTCTTATAGGTGTATATAAGAGGCTTTGCAAAAATCTCTAAGATGTTGGGCACCTGGGAAAAATGTTCCAATATTTAGAAACAGTTTTCTGAATTTCCCTAGCATTCTGACTATATTTCAAAATAAAAGACATGTTGTAAGCAAAGATCTTAACTTCTTTATCAGGGACAGGTCCAACGCTATCATCATTTTTCCCAACAAGGGAAGAAATTTGCAATCCCATCCCTGTAGGACCTAGGAAGAAGTATGTAAAATAGAGGAATTTTTCCTTCAGTAAAGATATCCAGCCCAATTGGTGAAGGATTTAGCAGCCAAGTTCCTACAGGGATGGGTTATTAAATTTGTTGTTCTCCTACCAAGGTACATTTTTAAACTTAAAAACAAGCTATTCAAGTATCGTTCCATGTTATTGGACAATACGTTTTTGCATGAAAGCATCATGAAAGCATCACAAGAAAACAGGTTCCAAGGGGATGTAGATGCTTGGTCAGCATCTGATTATTAAAAAGAACGGCTATAAATTTTTAATAACATTGAGTTAGATGTTATGAAAAACATTATTAGAAACAATGAAAGGCAGCTTGAGGTTTTGTACAGTGAGATTATAATACTGAATAACTTTGTTCAAAATGACTTGTTATTTATGGTTAATGAATATCCTGGGCTAAACAGCAACTGCAATATTGCCCCTGTACTTAAATTGAAAAGTTATTTTAGATAACTGTCGGGCTGTTCGATTAGTTTACATTATTCCTTTTATTATGGTTAAGTCAACTAGTATGTCTACTGGATGTAAACATAAGTCCTGGGTCATGGTTAACATATGTGTTGGACTAGAGGGACTAATTAAGCCGACTTATTAAATAGAAGGGTCTTACATTTCATTTACCCCACAGTCAAGCATACACATTTGTTATGGTTAATGACTATTTAGGAATCTACACCTTCGTGTAGCACCTTTTACAGATGTAGGTACATTTTGAAGTGGGGTGACACCTATCTTTTTGAGTTCTGTTTATTTATGTGCTTACTACAATGTATATAAACATCAGCATGACGACTGCATTCTTAGTATATATATATTTTTTGTATATATATATTTGTAAAGTGGTTGAGTCCTGTTTTTCTTTTCTTTTCTTTTGTGTTTTGTATACAACTTTTTTAATTTTATGGGTCGTATATGACATTTTAAATTTTAAATATAGCGCCGTTTGCAGGAAACAGGAAGATGTCACTTCCTGGCTTAAATGGTTTTAAATGGAGTGTTTGATTTTTAGAATTGTGAATCTCTGAAGAAGCCACGGTGTTCCGTGGCGAAAACGCTCTGTTGGTTTGTTCTAATAAAAGCGTTAAGGACTTTTTACTTGACTAGGTGGCGTGATTTCTGCAAACAAGGTTCCTCTTTTGACTCGTACTTGGTTTGGTTTTGTGTATTTTTACTGCGGTTTGTGTTTTGAGGATTCCTGTTGGTTTGACAGTTTTCAGCAAACCGAGTCTTTTCCTGCTGATTCGGCAGCTTTGTAGAAAATTGAGCAAATGGCTAGTGGCAGCGATGTTGTGGATATGGACTTAACTGCGCTGATAGCAGGACTATCAGCTAGACTTGATAAAATGAATGCCAGGATGGATGTCATGCAGACTACGTTTCAGGCCCTACGAGATGTACCGGCTGGCAGGGAAAGGATGTCGGGACAGAGCCAAGGAAGCCCCGACGATTGGATTCCAGCAGCACAGCCGGATCGTCGGAATTTATCGACCGCCAATGTTGCTGGTGTGAATAACAGCCAGGGAGGTGATTTGTTACTTTCCGGATTGGGTGCAAGCAGCGAGGAAGATGTAGGACGCCCAGCGTCTTACGCTGTAGCAGTATCGAATGATCGTGCTGTTGTCCATTCCAATTTACGGGGAGGTTTAGCGGGTCAGACTAACATTGGAAATCGAGACATTGGGCCTGACACTAGGCTTCCAGACCTGGGCGGCTGGTTAATGGACATTACTAACTTTTCGTTCAACCAACAAGGGATGAACACAGGTACTGTTGCAAATAATGATAACATATGCCTAGCAGAAAAACTTAAAGCTTTTGACTCCAAACTGCTTAAATTGAAAAAATTGCAGTTGGAGTCGGCATATTTTAAACAGTGTATTAATGAAAATATTGTACCAAAAGGCCTACGAAATAATTTCATGCCTTCTGGCTTAATACCAGACCAGGACTTTTTAGTCGATTTAGAGGCACTTTTTCAGAAACATGGTGCTGAATTACTGGACTTGATTATTAAGCATTATTCGGTGCATGTTGACGTTTTAATGAAGGAAATTAATGATTTGGATAAAGAGATCAAACAGGACTTGGACTTTAATAGATATCGTTTTGATTATGGACGTATCTTGTCCAGTATTGATACTCTTTTGTTAAAATTGAAAGGAAATAAGAGCAAAAAATTGATCAGGGACAGGGATGCTTATATAAAGAAATCTGCTTACCCTAACTTAAAGGGAACTAGACATTCCCGTTTAAGCTGTAACAGTGACAATCTCATTCCACAAACAGGCGAGGATGAGAATAGGTTAGATGATTTGATTGAAGAAGACACTATAGAAAATCACGTTAACCCAACACTCAGAAGGAGTAATAGAATTAAGGGGTTCATTAAGGATAAAGGGGGACATGAGAGAAGTGACAATGGCCATAACACTAATAATGGTTATAATATTCATAACACAGGGAGCAACAGCAATAATTTTTTAGGGCAACGCAGCAAGAAGTTTTACAAGAACAGGAGAAGGAATTAGATACTCCTTTGGTAGTTGTTACACCAGGTAGAATCGAGTCACCACCTCCTTTTCTGGTACACACTGATACATCTACCTTAACCTCAGGAACAGGCTACCCGTCTATTCTCACCAATAAGAACGGTGATTTTAAGATCTATAATTTCTCGGATATTTCCTTAGATGAACAACTGGTAGAACTCTTAGCCTTTGGCAACACTTTTGTCCCAAGTAGGAATGGGTGTGTTGCGAAGGAAATTATAGAACTTAAGTGTTTTGTAAGAAAAATGAACCTTAAGTTGTTTAACCAAACAACAGAGGGTGAGAACCCAGTTGAAGTAGCTACAACTCTTAATACATGTACCTTGAAATTGGCCAGTGTGTTCAACCCCCCACTACATTCGACTTTGGAACTGTTCGAGAATATGTGTGAAATGGATCTTAGATTCTTAAGAAACAACAGCAATGATAGAACTAAGGCCAGAGATTCTAACATCACTAGAGAACAATGGTCACTTTTGGATGAGATTAGTCGGTTGCCTGTAAGAGTGTTAAAACCTGATAAGGGAGGTGGGCTTGTGATTTTCCAAAATTCTACATACAACGAGAAGATGTCCTCCCTTTTGGAGAGTGATGCTTATATTAAATCTTCAATAAATGAAGTTAATGGCAGCACACAGAGGATTAGGGGATATTTTAGGGACCTGTTCTTGACGGGGAAAATTGATATAAAGACATACAACTATATTGACATCAGTTGTTCCAAGATCCCCGTCATGTTCGGGATCCCTAAAATTCATAAAAGTATCAGTGATCCCCCTATGAGAGCCTTGATTGACAGCAGGTCCTCTATTATTTATCCATGTTCTAAACTTATTACACACATTTTGGATAAATATATTAAAGGGATTCCTAGTGTATGTAAGGACTCATGGACATTTTTGGATAGTGTTAACAAATTACCATATAACAATGACGATAACTTTCTAACCATAGACGTCATAGACTTATATACCTCTATACCGCACCAGGAGGCGGTTGAATGGATAGGGATAATGTTACAGGCTTTCGGGGCGTCTAAACTGGAGGTGGACTTGGCCACCGAATTACTGGAGATAGTTTTAACCAGTAATTACTTTACATTTGATGGTGACTTTTTCTTACAGAGACGTGGAGTGGCGATGGGTTCCCCATGTGGGGCTGGAGTGGCAAATTATGTGATGGGGTATTGGGAAACCAACATTCTACAAAAGATCCCTGGTATTATGACTCCTGTGACCTTTTACACCCGATTCCTGGACGACATGTTTTTGTTGTACAGGGGTTCGGAAGCAGAAGCCACAACCTTTGTCGAAACCATCAGTACCACTACTGAGTTCTTGAAATTTACTTTTAAATTTTCTACCATGGAGATAGATTACCTCGATGTTAAATTAACAAAAGATATCAATCAACAGTCCTTTAAGTCCACTGTATATAGGAAAACTACTTACTGCAACTCTTTCCTGCACTTCACCAGCTCTCATCCTTACAAACAGAAGAGATCTATTGTAAAAGGACAGCTGGTGAGGGCAGGAAGAATGTGCAGCACATTGGTGGACTTTGCTAAGGAATGTTCTCTCTTGAGGGAGATGTTTATTAACCGAGGGTATCCAGATAAAATGGTATTAGAGCTCATAGAGGAAGTTACGTCTAAAAGGACTAGGGGCTTTTACACTCCTTTACTTTTTAAGCAAAATGTTTTGTCCTATGACTCTAGTATTAACATAGAGCATAGTGTGCTTCCAATGAGTAATGATGTGAGAGGCATGGGGATTTCCAGGGGGATAGACACTGATTTGTCCTTGAGTTTTATTACGACTTTTAGTACTAACTCTAAGGGCATCCTGGACATCGTCCGAAAGAACTGGCGCCTTATTTCATCTAATGCTTCATTGGTAGGCAAACTAGGTCTTGAACCTAGATTTACTTTTAAAAGATCTAACAACCTTAAAGAATTACTACAGAGGGATGTACACCAGGACACATTTTACAAAAGGAGAGGTATGTCTAGATGTGGCTTCTGTAATTTTTGTAATAATGTTCGCACAGGAGAAACATTTCAAGTAAGGGATAGAAAATATGCTATTAGGTTTGCACTCAATTGTGAGAGCAAATCTATTATTTACATTGCCATGTGCAACTGTTGCCATGCGTTCTATATAGGAAAAACGGATAGACGTATCCGAGATAGAATGTATGAGCACTTATATGCAATCAGGACCAGTAAAGTTGATAACGCACTGGCGAAACATATTGCCTTGAACCCAGGTCACAGTTTCCACTTCATGGCCATTGACCACGTGCCCTTAAAGATCAGGGGCGGTCCTTTCTCCTTAATTTTGGAAAATTGTGAGTTGGAATGGCAGTTGCGTTTAGATGCTTTTAGCTACCCTGGGCTAAACAGCAACTGCAATATTGCCCCTGTACTTAAATTGAAAAGTTATTTTAGATAACTGTCGGGCTGTCCGATTAGTTTACATTATTCCTTTTATTATGGTGAACTCAACTAGTATGTCCACTGGATGTAAACATAAGTCCTGGGTCATCGTTAACATATGTGATGGACTAGAGGGACTAATTAAGCCGACTTATTAAATAGAAGGGTCTTACATTTCATTTACCCCACAGTCAAGCATACACATTTGTTATGGTTAATGACTATTTAGGAATCTACACCTTCGTGTAGCACCTTTTACAGATGTAGGTACATTTTGAAGTGGGGTGACACCTATCTTTTTTGAGTTCTGTTTATTTATGTGCTTATTACAATGTATATAAACATCAGCATGACGACTGCATTCTTAGTATATATATTTTTTGTATATATATATTTGTAAAGTGGTTGAGTCCTGTTTTTCTTTTCTTTTGTGTTTTGTATACATTTTTTAATTCTTTATGGGTCGTATATGACATTTTAAATTTTAAACATAGTGCCGTTTGCAGGAAACAGGAAGATGTCACTTCCTGGCTTAAATGGTTTTAAATGGAGTGTTTGATTTTTAGAATTGTGAATCTCTGAAGAAGCCACGGTGTTCCGTGGCGAAAACGCTCTGTTGGTTTGTTCTAATAAAAGCGTTAAGGACTTTTTACTTGACTAGGTGGCGTGATTTCTGCAAACAAGGTTCCTCTTTTGATTAGTATTATATAATCAAATAACTATAAAAATGACTATAGGAATGAATTCTGCCCCAACATATGATTTGCTACAGAACATCCCTTTTTGTGAGGTTATGTCAAGATGAGATCTTTTGTGGTTTTGGATGAAATGGGATGTTTTGCAAGCAGATTAAGAATCGTGGAAAGCAATTACTCAGATGATTACAAGCAAGGTATAATTATGAAAATGGTTATTTATGGACATTGACAATAAGATACAAGTCCTGATGATTCTTTATATAGTTCAAGCTTATTTGTATTAAATGAGAGACCATATATGGAGGAATGTGAAAATGGAGATTAATGAGTTTATTTGGGATAACAAAATAGAAATAGTTCAATGAGAAATATTAATGCTTACTAAAGAACAGGGCAGTTTGGGACATCTGGCTTTAGATGCACAATATTAGGCTGTAAAAACTATAGTAATATCTTTGATTCTGGACATGGAGTATATACCCAAATGGAAGGACATGCCAGCAATAGTGCATGATGAGGTAATTACAGGATCATATGAGGTATTTGAACAGATCTAGGCAAAGTATATGAAGAGAGTTATGTACAAACTTTTATACATAAAATTATTAAGCAAGTCTTTATATTTAAGGAAGTTAAACCTTTGAAAATAGAATAACATCAATATGCTATACTATATACAATAATACAAAGGACACAGAAGAAATTGCAATGAGCATTTGGGGAAAAAGAACAAAAACTGAAATCTTGGGAGCAGGTGATAAAAAAAGAGGAGGTAATAAATAGGATGAAGTTAGACAAACATTTGGGTTATTGTACTCCGATCAACTTGAATATATAGGTCTAATGTTTGAGTACAATAAAGATATGTGGAGATTTGGAAAGTAAATTTGTTAAATGACAAATATTATATTTTATAAATGAGATCAGAACAAAAATGGTAGAACATAAAAGACTAATAAGTAAAGCTTATAAGACAATATTAGATTTTAGAAAACAGTACATGATAAAGGTACCATTAGCATGGAGTGAATAATGAAATAAAGATATCACAGATGTTCAATGGAATAGAAATATATCTTGACATAAGGTGTGCAACAAAGCTGAGAAATTGTAGAATCTTGCATGGAAATGTCAGACATGTATTTCTATATCCAAAAAAACTTGAAAATATGTTTTCATAGACAGAAGGCATATGCTGGAGATATGATAGCTCAGAAAGACAGTTTTAGAATCATATCTTTGGGGAATATATGTAATTGCTTCAGTACAAAAATAAATTGAATAATATGCTAAGTTATATACTTGGAAGAGACATTAAACTTAATATATAGATGCAATAACTAAAGTGTTCCTCAAGCAGCCAGCACTCAGGATTAAAATGGTAAAGCATAAAAAATTACCAAGCATGTGAAAATCATGTATCTTAATTGGAAACAACTTTGTTTAGCACTTTCTTTTCTGAAAGAGACTTCATCAGAACTAATTTGTACATTAAAAAACTCCAGTTTTTAATTCCATACCTGCAACATAATTGGTGTCTGATAATATCAATCAAATACATCCTTGCCTCTATAAAATTCAATCAGTTCTAAAACACTTATTAATATTATCCAAAACATGAACCACATAAAAACAATTAAGTTGATTGTTTGAGCAAAGTCTAATATTAAAACCAATAAATTAGAAGCCTAGTGTAAAACATAAACAGCATCTTATTAGGGAAGATGGTGACAAAAAGAAAATGCCATAAGTTGCTGTAAATAAATCAAGGGCAGTTAAAACTTGTCTGCCCTTAAATTTAAAATGAGGGCCATTTAACCTTGGGGGAATACCCACATTTAACCTTAACTGCCAAAGCAATTCACGGTATTCCAATAAAGTTTCCCATTGTCATCCCCTTGGGTTAATGTTAACCTGCTCTATTACCCAAAAAGAAAACCTACTTCTCACACATTTCATAGAATGCCTATAAAGAGCATTAGTCTCTATCCTCTTTTTATATCATTATTATGTTTGTATAGACAATTTTAAAGCCATTTTGGTTTTCCCCATATAAAATGAAAGACAAATTTTACAGTAAGCTAAACATACAACCCCCATAGAACAACACTTGAAGTGTTTGTAACATTTAAAGGTCCTACCTAAATTGGGAATTTCCAATGCCCAACTATCAGCAGCATAGATGCATTGTTTACACCCACCACATTTGTATATTCCTTTTAGTTTTGTGTTTTCACCCAACACATTCACTTTTTCCTAAAATATCTTTGACATTTTGTCCCCTCTTATAGGTGTATATAAGAGGCTTTGCAAAAATCTCTAAGATGTTGGGCACCTGGGAAAAATGTTCCAATATTTAGAAACAGTTTTCTGAATTTCCCTAGCATTCTGACTATATTTCAAAATAAAAGACATGTTGTAAGCAAATATCTTAACTTCTTTATCAGGGACAGGTCCAACGCTATCATCATTTTTCCCAACAAGGGAAGAAATTTGCAATCCCATCCCTGTAGGACCTAGGAAGAAGTATGTAAAATAGAGGAATTTTTCCTTCAGTGAAGATATCCAGCCCAATTGGTGAAGGATTTGGCAGCCAAGTTCCTACAGGGATGGGTTATTAAATTTGTTGTTCTCCTACCAAGGTACATTTTTAAACTTAAAAACAAGCTATTCAAGTATCGTTCCATGTTATTGGACAATACATTTTTGCATGAAAGCATCACAAGAAAACAGGTTCCAAGGGGATGTAGATGCTTGGTCAGCATCTGATTATTAAAAAGAACGGCTATAAATTTTTAATAACATTGAGTTAGATGTTATGAAAAACATTATTAGAAACAATGAAAGGCAGCTTGAGGTTTTGTACAGTGAGATTATAATACTGAATAACTTTGTTCAAAATGACTTGTTATTTATGGTTAATGAATATAGGACCAAATACTATACCATTCTAAAAGAAGTTGATGACTAATAAATACCTAAAGCTAGGCACACACTTCAAACTTCTGGTTAGGCACAAAATTAGACAAATAAAAATCAAAATGCTTAATAACTCAAAGAGCCACTCAGACAAAAGTATAAGTTTAGCACTTTCATTCATTTAATGCATGAACTTCATTAGAACAGCATGACAAGACAAACAGCAAGCATTTAAATAACAAGTGTATCAAATGTTAGCCAATAGGAATAAATAAATAATTAATTAAACATAACAAATTTCAAAAAGGCCAATGAAACAATCCACATTAGCATAAAAGGTGGGGAGTTAATACATAGGTTTATCCTTTAAAATACATTTAATATTAATGAGTTAATTTAGCCCTGGTGGCTGATCAGCCCTTAAAATGATCTACCACCTAAGTTCTTTAATTTCAAGCTTAGTGTTAAAACCATCTACATAAGAAAAAGAATCAACAATGTCTAAAATAAAAAAAAAAAAAAAACAGAAATTTCCTAAAATTCAGACTTTCAGTTGTATGTTTAGCCAAAGCATTATTCAGGTCCCTTTTCTTGACAGTAGTACAGTGTTCATAAATTCTTTTATAAAGGGCTTGGACAATCTTGCCCACATAAAAACTTTTGCAATTCAGAAATAATGACAAATAAACAATACCAGTACTTTTACAATTAAATCTTTTGGAACTATAAATAGCTTTTCCTAGTTAAAACTAAATTCAGTAACAAATAAATAGTATTGATTTTAACATGATTAAGGAAAAACAAAATTTCACAAACCAGAAGAGCAAAAATTAGCAGCAAAGGTTGAGAACCACAGGTGCTAAAGAGATAATAAAAGAGATATTCACATCACTATTAATGTTGCATTACATCCATCTACCATTTGAATTTATACATTATACCATGTTTCTAGTGATAAAGGATATAATTCTATCATACACTTTTAATTTAAGCAAACTAGAAACAGGCACCATGTCATTTAATCCTGGTGGACAACTAGCATTCAAATAAATCTGGCACCATACCTCTTTCTGTTCTAAATATAGTTTCCATGGTCCCCCATGAGTTTCACATGTATCTGCTGTAATACCGCAAATTTAAAAGTGTGTTGGGGAAATACCTTTAAGTGTCTATATAAGGCATTGGTTTCCTTGTGTTGTTCAATTTCATAAAATTGCCCATAAATTCTTTGCAACAATTTACATTATGTTTTGCCCACATAGTATCTATTACATTGTGTGCATAGGGCAATATAAACCACTGCCAGAGAGTAGTAGCTATTTTTACTTTTATATATATATATATATATATATATATATATATATATATATATATATATATTTTTTTTTTTAATACCTTTATTTTTATGGTCTTGTCCAATATCTTAATGCTGGATGCAATAAAAATATATTGGCATTGATGGCACATACCACATTAGTAGTGATGTGAATGTCTCTTTATGTAACATGTATTTTTTTTAAACTTGTAGGTTCCTAAATTTTTAAATGAATCATGTGGGGGTGTTTACTTGATGTCATTGGCTGCTGGTAGTTATGACACTGGTATAAATGGTTGGCATGTTTGTTAAATGGTGTCTGAAGAAGTTTGGTGATTTTAAACCTGACAAAAGTGCTTAGCAATAAATGGTATTTTACTGGATTTAACATGATTAAACTCTGTAAAATGACTTAAAAAATGTTTAATAAAAGAAATACCCATATTGTGGTCAATAAACGTGTATAGAGAAGTGTCAATAGAAACCAACATAGTTTCATTACCAGAAAAATCATAACTTCTGTGTAAATCTTAGAGCATCCAGGAGTCTTTTAAAAAATTCTGTCTTGGTCGTGAGATGATTTAAAAAACTAACCAAACAGAAGGCTAAGGTAACAGTTTTACTCTTTTTTTGCAGACACTATAGGTCTAAAAGGAGGATTAGATACATTCTTATGTATCTTTGGTATTCTGAAAAAGATGCCAAGTTGTGCTGCTTCCAAGAAAAGGAACTCAAACATAGGAAGGTCAATATACTTTTGATTAAAAAATTAAAAAAATAATATCGTCAGTGTTAAAAAAACTCTTCCTGATGTAATTATAACTAACCAGCTTATAATTCTCCTTATTACTTAACAATTGAGAAACTGCAGAATTGTAGTCAAGGATGTTTATAGTAACTAATCCATTTTTTGTTGTCAGCCTTCATGAAGCAATACTTTTTACAGCCTTCTACAAGATTTGAGGGCCTCAAATTCATTTTTGCTCAAATTAAAAACATGTTTTGAGGCTTATTATGAACTAATGAATGAACGTCCCATTCACAAAGTTCATTAAAAAAATTAAAGTAGACAGAAGTTTGACTAAGTTTCCTAATAAACCAATCTTCATCTGAAACAGCATCAATACCATTAAATACAAATTTCAAATTTAATTTTCTAACAAAAACTTTCAAATCAATGATGGTATCAATGGCATTTAGTCTACTAGATGGAATAAAGGAAAATCCCCTTTTCCAAAAGATTAATTTGTTCCAAATTTAATTTCAAACCACTCAGATTGAAAATTTTACACACTGAGGCTATTTCCTTTGTCTTCTCCCTCTCCTCTTGCCCCCTTGATTGGCACTTCCTCTCCCCTACCAATGTATTGGATTCACACTGGGGGACCTCAACTGAAAAGGGGGTCCAGAAGTAAGGGGACACACCCATCACTAGAAATGCCACCAACAGATATAACGTTTGGATTAGAATTTACAATATCAGTGTTAGCAGTCACATTAGAATTATTAGATAAAGGTGGAAATTCATGAATGTCTAATAATTAACAACATTATTGGCAACCAATTCATTAATACCACCAGAATCATTGGAACTAAACTCTTTGAAAATGTAAGCTTGATTATTAGCATAAGATAGAGAGTCCTTAGCAATTTGTTCCTTTTCCTTTTAATTAAAGTAGCAATATGTCTTTGAAGCTTGGGACCAATGCCATTTTACAATGATCTGAATGATAAAAAAATTAACATAATTCAAAAGCAAACAATTACGTTCTAAGACATTTGCTCTAAGTTTCTCAGCTTTTTCTTCATTATCCATAAGTACCTGTTATAAAGCATGGCCAACTCATTGAAAATCCCAGTCTTTAGAAGTTAACCTGTTTGTTAAAACTAACTCCATGCATTCCACTAACAACCTCAAATCACTTCCCTTCACACAGCACATTCTTAAATCACTATAAACCGATTAAGTGGCAATCAATGAATACAAATGTAAAACATCTATAGTGATGAAGAGGAATAGAGAATTTAACAAATCTTTAGTAACTTTAGTTAAAACTCCAGTGAATCCATTAGGATATGTTGATGTAATTTAAAAAAGGGCTTTAGTTTCCTATCTATAAATACAACCAATGGATAAGGTTTTGAAACTGTGGTGGCAATTATTGGCCTATAAGCCTTAAATATTGGTCCTACTATCTGAGCCCTAAAGGAACTTGCCTGAGCTCAACTGGTCTACCTGACATCATCGACAGCGGAAAACACCGACAAGCGAATCGCGAGCGGCAGAAGATCAACAAGCAGAAGACCGACGCGATGGATGAAAACACCGACGCCGAGGATGCCGACATGGGAAAAGGCTGTGTAAGTATGCGGTAGTGATGGACGTTAGGGTGCGAGTAAGGTAAGTGTGGATATTGATGGTCTGGGGATAGGGGTGGGTTAAGTGAGTTAGGGTTAGGGACTGGGTTAGGTAAGTGTGCGGTAGTGATAGTCTTTGGGTTAGGGGCAGGTTAAGTGAGTTAGGGTTAGGGCGCGGGTTAGGTAAGTGTGTGGTAGTGATAGTGTTTGGGTTAGGGGTGGGTTAAGTGAGTTAGGGTTAGGGACTGGGTTAGGTAAGTGTGCGGTAGTGATAGTCTTTGGGTTAGGGGTGGGTTAAGTGAATTAGGGTTAGGGCGCGGGTTAGCTGAGTATGCGATAGTGACGGACCTTAGGGTTAGGGATTGGGTTAGGGTTGTAGATAGTTTTGTTTGTGTGGTTTAGTGTGGGTTTGTAGGGATTTTGGTGTGTTTGTGCTGTGTGTGTGGTTTTTGGACAGGGGATGTGTTTTGTTTGTTGATTGTTGTTATTGTGGTGTGTGCAGTGTATGAGGTTTCATGTTTGTGTACCATCGGTTATTTCGTTGTCGGGGATGTGAGGTTTCGTGTTTTTGCACTGTCGGTTATGTGGTGTTGGTAATTTCATTGTCGGTGTTCTGGGGTTTCGATTATGTCAGGTAGAATCATCTCAACACATGTCTTAAGATCAAAAATATCATACTCAAGTGACCGCAATTTAAACAATTGTATTTTCCATTCAAAAAATGGCACTTATATTTGGAAAATGGTTGTTATAGAGAAGGCTCAAATAGATTTCTGACCATTTTAGCCCTTGCAAAAGGATTCATAAGTGCAATGTTGGCAATGTCTTCAACTCAGTCGTTGTTATCAGTGAACACCAAAGTAGAATCACTACTGTAAGAAGAAAGATTATCACCATTTTTTTAAGTTGATGACAAGTGTGAAAAGATTAAGAAGTGGAAACTAGAGAAACTGGAAAGTAATAGAAAGGGATATCTGGAACTTATGGCATATCAGATGCCTAAATATAAGTTATCAACTGTATATTAGAGGACAAAATACAGATCAGCTGGTTTAGACTATAAACCTGGGAGTTGTGATGAAGCTGGTTGTGGGGAAAAGGTGGAGGAAATGGGTAATAATATTATACACTATAACATAATGACTATTTAGAATTTATCCCATTGAGGTAGTACTACAGGTTAAGGGACAGAGCAACCAATATGAGAGGAACCAAGAAATGTGGTCAAAGAGGGATGACCCCATCTTTCAATGAGGGGGAGGGTGAATAGAAAGAAGAGGGAATTAATTTCTAGGAAAGATTATTCACCCAGGCATATAGAAATGAACAATATTTTAGCTGAAGGGACAGTGTATTACAATGATAATTTTACAGTATTTAGTGAGACAGTGGGTTAGAGCTCAATTTTATTCATTTTTTAATTTTTAAAAAAGGCTTTACTTACTGTATAATAACAAAGCCATTAGGATAATGAAATCTGATAAGGGTGGTGGTGTAGTGATTATGGACCATTGAAAATATGTAGTGAAAATGTTGGAATTATTACACAGTGATTCTAGGTATATTCAGGTACAGGTTAGAATTTAGTGCAAGGATTAATAGATATGATCTTATTTATTTTTTTACAGTTCTGAGCCAATTATTCCTTCGATTTTTGGTATAGCTAAGGTCCATAAAAATACACAGGACCCATATTTAAGGCTAATAGGCCAATAATTGCCACCACAGTTTCAAAACCTTATCCATTGGTTGTATTTATAGATAGGAAACTAAAGCCCTTTTTTAAATTACATCAACATATCCTAATGGATTCATTGGAGTTTTAACTAAAGTTACTAAAGAATTGTTAAATCCTCTATTCCTCTTCATCACTATAGATGTTTTACATTTGTTTTCAGTGATTTCCACTTAATTGGTTTATAGTGATTTAAGAATGTGCTGTGTGAGGGGAAGTGATTTGAGGTTGTTAGTGGAATGCATGGAGTTAGTTTTAACCAAAAACTTTATGTATTTTGAGGGGATATTTTATATAGAAATGAGTGCAGATGTACCCCATTATTTGCTAATATTGTATTATTGAAAATAATAATTTGTTTTCAAATCAAAGTATTTTGTATTTATTTCTCTTTATTTACATTTTTAGATGATATTTATTTATATGGAATGGTACAGTGAAAGAAATGGAAGATTTGTTTTGTACTTCATTAACAATCTACTGATTTTTTTAGTTTACATATAACTGTGGAGTTAATGAAATTAAATATTTGGATATAATTATTTCAAAGATTTAAATATTAATGGGTTTATTTCTGAGTTACACAGAAAAGAACATTTATCCAACTCATATTTACATTATTGTAGTGACCATCCCCTCATCGATAAAGAAATATAGTGAGGGGACAGTTGGTTAAAGCAGCACAGATGACTTCCAATTATGAAGGTTTAGTAGATGAAGCACGTAAAATAAAGCCATTATTTACAGCATGTATACCCAGACTGTTTGATGAAAGGAACAGTAACTGATGTTTTGTAAGGTTGGGTTACTAAATTTGCCCCCTTGTTGGCCACTAAAGATTAAGGAATTTTATTACAGCTTGTACTGAATTTAAAGAAATTGACTATGATAGGTCGTTATTTTTGAAATGTAATCAAGATATGAAAGATATACAAAAGATCATTGCTACATATTGGTATATTTTCTCAAAAATGTTTAATACCTTGGAGACACTTTCTGGACCTTTGGTATATACTTATGAGAGACGGTACAACATTAAAGACATCCTTGAAAAAGGGAAGAAAAGGAAACACACACTAGGAAGCCACACACAATGGGAACATGTAAATGTGGCATGTGTCAACAACATGCCTATGTGGCAGATTATGAAGTTTAAGAACTTCCCAGTATAAGTAAGACCTTTAAGGGTTACAAGAATTTCAACTGTTCCACTAAGGACATTGTGTATTTAGCCTACTGCAAAGTATGTTTTTTCCTATTATGTGGGGAAAACTGAGAGGACATTAAAGAAAGGGATATATGAACATTATTTCAACATAAAAAGAAGTTAGAGGTGAATGCTGTTTATAGGAACTCCCTAATATGTAAGAGTAGTAGGCTTTTTTTCTGGGTTATAGAAGGGGTTGACCAAAATCCAAGGGGCAGGTAATGGGAACCTTGTTGAAATACCAGGAAATGCTCTAGCAGTTAAAAGTGAGCATTTCTCCAGGATTAAATGATTAGACCTCCCAAGCCTCAGTGTAAACATTAAGGGCTGGTAAACTTTAAGCATATCCTTGTGTTATAACCTTTGGGGGACATCTTTAAATTTTAACAATAGAATTTAATTAGCTTCACTGCTTATTTTTGCGTCATTGGCTTTCTCAAAATGTATATTTTTCTTATTGGCTTGTTGCTTGTAATTTTGAAGGATTGTGCAATATTAATATTAAAATTTTATTTCAACCTTTTGAAGCAATTTTTAGGAGCATTGCTTTTGATTCTGATTTTAATTATTTTAAATGAATTGTGTTAAATCACATTGATTGACAGGAAATGAAGTAATAAGAAGTGTCAAAACTGTTACCAATTACAAGGACTCCCAATATTTAAAAATAGAGCTTTTTATTAAGAATTTTATTTCTGAGTATGTCTCACAAGAGACAAAATGATTAACTCTATTTTAATGTCGTCAATAAATGGATGTTTTATGGAATTACCCTAGTGACAAGTGATTTTGCCATTTGAGGCACTTTTTTGGTTATTAACTCCCTAATCTTGTTGAGTGATGGAGGAGATGACACTATTCCTTGTTATCAGCAATTGCTAACCTTTTTTATTCCGGAGCTGTATTGCAGGGAAGAATATCTGTTGGCCAAAACTTTGCCTCTACTCAGCATGATTGTAATTTTGCAGCAAATGGATCTCCAGTCTAGGTTGAATGACAACAACAAATTTGAACTAATGATCCTTTTTCAAAATACTCAAACTTGGACATTAAAAGCTGGTTAAATGAAAATATTATATTTGCTGAAAATGCTAGAGATAACAGATTCTCCTATCAAGGCATGTTATACAAAATAAAACATAAGTTATATAGGTACTGATCTATATTGTTATATGATCTTTTCCTGCATGAAAGTATTGCAAGGAAACAGGTACCAAGGGGGCTTAGAATTTGTAAGTACCCTAATAATGTAGAAGGATCCAATTATCAAAAAGTGTTGATGGAAATTTTTAATAACTGTCGACTGGACAGAATGAAATTAATTATTAGGAATTATGAACGGCAGCTTTAAAATGATTTGTTGTTTACAGTTAATATATACAGAATAAAATATCACTCTGTTTTTAAAACTGTTGATTATAAAAGTGAAAAAAATAAGAAGTGAAAAAAGGAGAAGTTGGAGAGGGACAGAAAAGAATATTTAGAAATGAAGGTGTACCAGATGCCGAAGAGGAGGTATACTACTCAGAAAAATCAAGATGATTTGACTGAAAAATATTTAAATGGTTCTATGATTAGGAATTAATCTATTTACATGGATAAAGGAGGGGAAGGCAATAATGGAAGCACAGGATATGATCTAAATGACCCTTTGGAATTTCCCCCATTAAGGAGGTACAACAGGTTAAAAAACAGGCAGATGAATGGAAGAAAGAACCAAGAGTTACCCCAAAATGCAAATGGGTCCAACTTTCACAGGCAAAGAGGGTGAAGGGGAACAGCAAGAAACTAATTTTCCAGAGGAAGGATGCATCAACATGGATGTCAACGACAGTATTTCGGTCCCAGGGGTTGTATGTTCTCAAAATAATTTTAAGATTTTAACTATAATGGTGTAGAAATCAAGTCCATCCGTTTTCATATTTTTAAAAGGGTTTCAGTTTTTGTGCCTACTGGAAACACACTGACATTAGTGAGATTTTAATAGATTTGGAATTGTTATGTAAATTAAATTTGGACGTTATATATGCTAACAAGGGAATTTTATTCAAGTATCTTATATTAGTAAGAGAGGTGTATATAATCCTCCTCTTCACCACATATTATGCAATTTTGAGGCTTAAGGAAATTAGCAACAATAAAGGCATTAGAGATATGAAACTTGACAAGGGAGGGGGGTAGTGATTATGGACCACTGGCACTATGTAGGGAAATGTTGGAACTGTTGCATAATGACTCCAGGTATATTCAGGTATCCAAAAACAAAGTATACATATAAGAAAATAGATTTGATTTCAAAAGACAACTTTATGCAAGGTCTCATAGATATGACCTTTTTTTGATTTCCTCATGGTTCCAAGGCAGATTATTCTATCTATGTTTGGTATACTCAAGGTTCATAAAAATATTTCAGACCCCCCCCCCCAGACCAACAGTTGTGGCAGCTGGTTCAAAAACCTATCCCTTGTGTTTTCTGTGGATAGAAAACTAAAACATTTTTTAAACTACACCAATATATTTTAACTGACTCTTTTTTTTAACTGAACTTGCTAATGATCTATGTAATTCATTCTCATTGCTTGTAACTATTGATATTGTTTGTTTTTAGTGATTCCTCACTCAGATGGTTTGCAATGGTTTGAGAATTATTTAGTGTGAATTTTTTTGAAAATATTTTTATTAAATTTTCATAAAACATAATCACTACAAAATTTGTAATCAGAAATATATACATATTTAGAGTGTGAATTTCTGAAGGGAAGTGAAATTAGGCTCTTAGTCAAGAGTCTGGAATTGGTTTTAACTAATAAGCTTATATATTTTGAAAGAGAATTTTACAAACAGTTGTGTGTAGTGGCTATGGGCGCAGAGTGCCCTTTATTTGCCAACATCAAGTTGTACCACTGGGAACAACAAATTGTGTTTAAATTTGGACACTTTAACTATATTTCCATTTACTTAAATTCCTGTACAATATTTTTTTATTTGGAATGGTGCAAACCAGGAAATGGAAGAATTTTTGGCATTTATCAGTAATAGCACTGATTTTTAAAATTTACACACAACTATGGGGTAAATGGGATTGACTATTTGGATTTTAACATTCAAAAAGACCTAGAATGTAATAAGTTTGTTTCCAAGATATACAGAAAAGAAAATTTCTCATATTCATATTGATATTTCTGCAGTGAACATCCCCCCACCAAAAAAGAAACATTGATAAAGGACAATTAGTCAAGACTGCTAGGATGACATTCTAGTATGAAGATTCTGTTGAAGAAGTAGGTAAAATTAAGGAATTCTTCCTTTGGCATTGATATCCAGCCATATTGATGAAGGATTTAGTGGCTGAGGTCCTACAGGGATGGGGAGCTAAATTTGTTATTTTGTTGGGAAGAAATGATGGCGTTTGACCTGTACTTGATAAAGAAGTTAAGGAGGTTGCTTTCAACATGTCTTTTAATTTGAAATACAATCAGAATGCTAGGGAAATTCAGAAATTTGTTTCTAAATATTGGAACATTTTTTTCCAAATGCCCAACACCTTAGAGATTTTAGCAAAGCCTGCTGTATACACCTATAAGAGGGGACAAAATGTCAAAGATATTTTAGAACAAAATGAAAAAAGAGAAAATGTCAGGTGAAAACACAAAATTAAAAGGAACATACAAATGTTGTATGTGTAAACAAAGAATCAATGTTGCTGATATCTGGGCATTTGAAATTCCCAATTTAGGTAGGACCTTTAAAGGTTACAAACACTTCAACTGCTGTATATCTAGCTTATTATAAAGTTTGTTTTCCATTTTATGTGTAGAAACCTGAGAGGGCTTTAAAAATGCAGACATATGAACATAATAATGATATAAAAGAGGGAAGAGACTAATATCATTTGTAGGCATTCTTTGAAATGAGTGAGAGGTAGGTTTTCTTTTTGGGCAATAGAGCAGGTTGACTTTAACCCAAGGGCAGGACAATGGGAAACCTTATTGGAATATTGTGAATTACTTTTGCAGTTAAGGATAAATGCAAGTGTCCCCCCAGGGTTAAATACCAAGTTTCCCTAACCCCTATTTTAAAATTAAGGGCAGCCAAGCTTTAACTACCCTTGGCTTATTTATATCAAGTTATGGTATTTTCTTTTTGTCACCAACTTTCCCAATACAATGCTGTTTGTTTTATACTATGCTTCTAATTTGTTGGTTTTAACATCGGTGTTTGCACAAACAATGAATTTAATTGTTTTTATGTGCTTCATGTTTTTGAAAATATTAATAAATGTATTGCAACTGAATTTGATAGAGGCAATGACATGTTTTGATTGGTTGCATCAGTGACCAATTATGCTGTTACTATTGAACTGAAGTTTTCAATGTACGAATTAGTTCTGATGAAGTCTCTTTCTGAGATGAAAGAGCTAAACAAATAAAGTTGCTTCCAATTAAGATATGTGTTTTAAACATGCTTGGTGAATTTTTGTAGTTTATTGTTTTATTGTTCTAAATATTGGAACATTTTTTTTCCAAATGCTCAAAACCTTAGAGATTTTAGCAAAGCCTGCTGTATCCACCTATAAAAGGGAACAACATTTCAAAGATATTTGAGAAAAATGAAAAATGAGAACATGTTAGGTGAAAACACAAAATTAAAAGGAACATACAAATGATATCAATGCCAAAGGAAGAATTCCTTTTACCATGCCTTCTATGTGGCACACCTCATGACAAAAGGTTTCTCATCCAGAAAAAAAGAGGTCATTGTTCCCCTCTCCTCATCACTCATTAGACCCATTATAGAGTACAACACCTCTTTTGGTATGCACTTCACAAGACATCTACAACAACTGGAAAGGCCACAGAAATACCTCACCAAGAGGATTACCGGCCTCAAACAGATGCCCTCATGACCGTCTCAAAAAACTCCAGCTTTACTCCGTCGCATATCGCCTACTCAGAGGTGATCTCTGCCTAGCATACAAAGCTATGTCAAACCCAGAGCTGTTGGACATGCTCCACTTAAAGAAATCCCAATCCCTCCGAGCTACACGCTCTAGGGACCTAAATCTTGTCACCACAATAAACAGATCATGCCGGAGGGATAGATTCCTGTCCCAGAGACTTCCCATACTCTAGAATAAACTACCTATCTATATCAAACTAAGCTCCTCATTAGCACTCTTCAAGAAAAATCTTGATGATTGGATGGGAAATAGGAAATTCACCCCGGGGATCACCTCTGTGGCTCTGTTCGACTGTGGCACAGGAAAATAATTTTCTTGGGTGGCAAAAGCCAGGGTACCTTTTTTTGGCTGGGCTTGTATAATACCCAGGGCCGATAGCCTAGTACCTACCTACCTATGAACCTATAATCCTTGGTGCGGGTTGCTCGAAGTACTATTTGGTTATTGTTTTTATACTACCTCAGACCTTGATTGCAGCATTTCCTGTGGGTATCAGTAAATAGATGTATTAGTTAAGCTGGTGTAAAATAACATGTACCAATGGATGAAAGTGCTGCTGTCATTATTATTTGTGGTGGCTAAGAAAGCTATAACTAGAAAATGAAAATTTAAAGACAAACCATCAATAACAGATGTGAAATGTAAGATTGTAAAGATTAAAATATGTGCAATGAACTATTAGAGATCAGAAACAGAACTCCAAAGTAGAAAAAAGAAAAAAAAAGAAAAAAAATAGGTGGTATGGATGGGAAATTGAAAATTCACCCCAGTGTGCCCCTCATATCTTTGATGAACAGAGGCTGGCAGTAAGCAAATTATTCCCCAACTAATATACCCCCCCAGATAACCCTTAATTACTTCTTCAATAACATATCCTACCAAACAGTCATCAGAGGAACTCTGAGACCAAACTGGATTATGTTGCATGGCTAGGCTTGTAAAGACCATGGTGGTAAATAGCCTAGTATAAACCTATGAACCTATATCAGGGACATCAGCCAGACATCAAGTAGGAAAGATAAATTATATAATAAAGGAGCATTACTATTCAAAAGTTGATTAGACAACCCAACCATTTTGCCCATTGTAAACTGATCATATACCAACGAAAAAAAAGTCTGACTGCTGAAATATGATTGAACAGCTAGACTTTCTAACGACATATGCTGGATAATAGCATTTTCATTTACCAGGGACTATGCACAATGTGAGAAAAAATCAGGTAAGTTCTGCAAAACTAAAGGAATAAAAACATACTTGATTTTCCTCAAGTTTTTGCTCTGTCCCTCATAAAATTTAGATTTTTTTAAACAGTAAACAAACAAATAAAAAAGCAGCAGCAGAAATTTTCTTTTCTCCATTGCTTCTCTTGCAATGCATTGATGTACTGTGGAAGTATAGGAACACAAGTGCATTGGCATACAGAGGACAGCATTGAAGACTTAATTCCCTTATACAAAGACATTGGGCAGGATTCACGAAGCCTCCGTGTAAGAGTTATAACTCTTACATGGAGGCTGCAGTTAAATGGAGTGATGTCAGCATGCTCTGCATATTCATGAGAGCATGCTGAATCACACCTAAGGCTAACACGGTCCGTGGAAGACAGTGGGGGGCGTGTCCGTAGGCCGAGCCCTGCAAGCGGACACACCCCAGAAGAGTAAAATTGCCCAAAGTAAACACCCATGACAGAGGCCATGTAAATGTGAATGAACACAACACAACACATGCCCCCACAGACTATGAACATAAAATATATAAATGAACATGTTATATATATTTTTTTTAAATCGTAAAGATGTTTGCCCGTGAGTGCGCTCGTTTGCGCGGGCGTGCCCGTAGCTTAGCCACAGTTAGCAGTCAGTGGAAAAAGATATAAGAACTAAATAAGCAAAGTAAGCCAAGAAGCAATAGTGTAGCGGTAGAGATGTCGACTGAAGAGCAGGCATTCATGGTTCAAGCCCCCACAACACCAATTTTTATTTCTAGTAAAATAAGCACAAAACAAGTCCCAGACAAATATGTACACATATAAAATCATAGTTCATGTATAATGTAATGAAATAGTCCATTTATTTTGAAGAAATGTGAGATAACAAAATAATAAAAGATGCCAGATGTGCCTATAGCTGAGCTACAGTTTAACAAGGTGAGTGCATCTGCCCGTAGGTGAGCAGTGGTTTAACAGGTGCAAAATGAGTGCCCGTAGATGAGCAGTGGTTTAACACACTGAAACTGTGTGCCCCTAGCTGAGCTGAGCGTAATATGCGTGCTGATAGCCAAATGAGGCATAAACCAGCGTACCCCGTTTGCGCGGAGCTGTGCACCGCACCAACAAGTTAACCGATGGGCAACGTCGAGCAAGCCGTATCAAAACTGCCTTTACACAGACACACCCCTTAGCCTGTCTAGACAGTCATAAAAAATAAAAAGCAGTGGCCACGTTCGAACCCAGGGTACTATACACCATAGTCAAGGTACTGAACCACTAAGCCATGACAGCAGTACCTATACATGCAGTAATAGCAAATATATAGGAATGAATACAAAGTGGAGCATGACAAAGCAGGTTTTGTGAAGTTGATACAATTCCAAAATGGCCAATCACAGATATGTGGAAAACGGCCTATATAAGCCCCATAGGCGGGAATACACAGCATAAACGATTGTAGAACTGACTTGCAGCCAGAATGACAGGAGTAGGTGAGGGTAGTTATTTCGAGCACAGAGGTGGGGCGTTGAGGAGTCCAGATACATGGTCTGGCTCCTAGTCCACAATCATGAGGCCCAACTCATGCAAGGCCAGGTCCTGTGGGGAGCATATAGGGCTGAGGCATGGGACCGGTTGGCTCATGATCTCACCAGTGCCACAGGGATTCCAATGACTGGTGAGCAGGTTCATCCCCCAT
>NC_056744.1:1535358571-1535398571 GCF_019279795.1 Protopterus annectens
CCAAATGTTCAGTTGCCCCAAGTACTGTCTGGTTAAATGACTTGCTCAGTGAAAGGGCATAAATATGAAGCAAAATGAAAGATGTTCTGTAGATTTTGAAGCAAGTAGGTCTGGCAGTTGTGGAGGATGGCCATATCATTGTCAAGTAGGCATGGTACAGGGTTTGTCTCCAAGCACATCACTTAACTACTTAACTAAACAGCCCTTTCTACTTGTACACACATACCCCTCCTGTTCTGGAAAATACATGTTCTATTGTCTGCAAAGTAATATTCCAATTCATCAAATAATACAGTAATCTGCTGCAGAAAACCATTCTGCAGTCCTGTGTACAAAAAGCATGATTCCTAGTTGCTGCAAGTTTTAAAGGGGCACTATCTCATTTCTAAAATCAGTTGCTTGCTAGAGCACTTTGTTTACCTTTTAGTGCAGTGTAAGTCTCATTTTACACAGAGGCAGGATTTTCAGAGTGCTTATTAGCATACTGCAGGTCAGATTTCACAAACTTCAGTGGGGGATGGTTATGTGATAACAGTTTGTCCCTTGTATTTTCTTCCCCCCACCCATAGGCTATTAGATTAGCTGACTGACTGATTTAGCCTCATCCAGAGATGCTAATCAGTCAGTCATATCTGCAGCCTTTGCAACACTGAAATTTCATATTTAGTATGTGCTTGTTTTTGGTAAAACTTTGTTGAATAATTATCCCAGCCTAGGCATGCTTGTTGCTACATGCTTTTTCCCTTCATTGGTAATTATTTTTCATATTGTCAGCAATAGTGTTGCTTATTAGTGCATGCACTCATGCAGACATACATTTATAAGACAGTTTCCCTCATTTCACACGACAGCATTGCTTTGGACGGTTGCATCTTGGAAACAAACCCACTGAGATGCAAATGGCCTAAGATTCTACAAGAATAAAATCTTGTGATATTTCAATAAAAACATGTCAGACAACACTGAAATTGAATTTTGTTACTGTACTAAAAGTATTTTCCCATTAGCTGACACCATTCAGGAATTACACAATAACTGTCTGTATAATACTGATTCCATCCGAATGAATTTATTTTCATTTTCTTTCCTGCTTTGTGGTAAAATGTTTGGATCCTTCACTCTTTTCCTGAACATCTGACTGCAGTAGTTACACTGATTACCTTTTGAAAGTTGAGGCAAATATAGTCTCTATATTTCCCTATATTTTCCTATCTGTGTGCATAAGTATATATGCAATATGTAATCTAAGCTTATATTCACGTGGTTTTAAAACCGCAGCCTTGTTATATCTTACTGACCAGCTTGCAATTCAAGGCATTCTTGAATGTCTGTCAAATTTGTATATGCTGGATATGTGATAATGTGGATCTATATTACATTGTTGAAAGCCGACAATATCGAATCTGATATTGTTGACACGACAATAACAAATGTTCAGAACATTGAACGTATAAACGGAAATCTCCGTAAGGGGAGATTTCCATTTACTTCAATGTAGTGCGGTCTCGGAGTTGGTATATTTAAGTAGCGAGGCTGTGGGGGGTGCAGAGGGGCTTGCCCCCCTGCCTACACCCTTTAGTTTTTCTTTTTTTTTTATTATTTTTTAGGAACAGTCGATGTTTTCATCATTCGATCATTAAAGGTCGACCTTTAGTGATTCAAACTATGAATCTTCGATGTTCTAATATAGACCCGATAATGTGTATTTTATTAAAACTTTCTATGCAGTGCACATAATTGTTTTAGTTGTGTACTTCACTGTTAATATTGGAATTCTCATAACTTTTCTCAGACTTTGCCTCTTTTGTGTGCACCATCATGGATACTATAAATAAGGACATAGGTGATCTCCAAAACCTTCATATGACACAGTTGGATTTGTCAGACAGACCATGCCTGTTAAACCTGGTAGACTTCTTCAAAAATGTCACCAGAGCCATAAATGAAGGCAATCTGTGCTCAGCCTACCTTTGCTTAGCAAAGGCCTTCAACACAGTCCACATTCAGGCTTAATTGATAAACTCTCCCAGTTCAATATCAACCCTTATGTTGTCAGGTGGGTTTTCTAACTGGCTCACTGACAGATTGCATGCAAAGTAGGGGATTTACCTCAAGCAGCAGACCTGTCAGCAGTGAGTTTCCACAGGGGTCAGTGCTGAGCCCCGTATTGTTTGGAATCTACTTCTCTGAAGTTCAGGCTAAAACAGGGTGGCTGTGGCTGACTAAGTTTGCTGATGACTGCAAATTTGGTGCATTCACTGAATCCCCAAACAATGTCAATATAATTGAAGAGGGACTTACACAAACCGATGATTGGTGGCAAAGCCATGGACTCAGCTCAATGCTAAAAAATGCATTATCATCCCCTTCGATAAAAACGATATCCATGCATGCTATCATATAAATAATAATACACTACATAATAACTCAGTAGTGAGAAAACTGGGAATGGAAGTTGACTGTATCCTAAACTTTAACCACCATTTGTCTACTATGGTAAAGAAGGCATTCTATGTTGCTCAGCTCAATAGCAAAGGTATTGCCTCAAGAGGGAAAGAGGTCATAACTCCCCTGTACTCAACTCTCATCAGGCCAGTAACTGAGTAGAATGCTCCCATTGGTATGTACCTTACCAGGCACCTGCAGCAACTTGGGAGACCTCAGACATTTGTAAAAAATAAAAATTCAGGGTCTCCAGCTACTCAGTAGCGTACAGACTACATAGGGGAGACTTATGTGTTTGGCCTACAGAGCAATCTCATATCCAAACCCAATGGCAGTGCTGCACATCTGCAAGTCAAATGGAATAAGGGTCTGCTCTAGAGAGCTTAACCTGGCCTACAACATAATTAGGAACTGCTGGACAGACAGCTATATCTCATTTTAAATTGGAACCTGTGTGTTGAGAGACAGCCTCACAAGACTATCTGCAAATATATAGAGCTGAGTATATTTTTCTGTATTATTCTGTATTATAGAGCTAAATTGTTGCTTAGATATCTGTTGTCTTACTGTTCTGCAAATATACAGAGATTAGTATATTTTTTTGGTTTTATAATTTGCATTGTGATTCCTCACATCTCTGCTGAAACTGTCTTCCCCACCCCCACCCCTCATTTTCTGCCTTAGCTTGTGTGTTGTTTAACTCAAGGTTCCCTTAATGTGACCTGTTAATAACAGCCTGCATTTAAATTGGAACCTGTGTGTTGAGAGACAGCCTTACAAGACTATCTGCAAATATATAGAGCTGAGTATATTTTTCTGTATTATTCTGTATTATAGAGCTAAATTGTTGCTTTGATATCTGTTGTCTTACTGTTCTGCAAATATACAGAGATCAGTATATATTTTTTGGTTTTATAATTTGCACTGTGATTCCTCACATCTCTGTTGAAACTGTCTTCCCCACCCCACCCCACCCCACCCCCTCATTTTCTGCCTTAGCTTGTGTGTTGTTTAACTCAAGGTTCCCTTAATATGACCTGTTAATAACAGCCTGCATTTAAATTGTAACCTGTGTGTTGAGAGACAGCCTTACAAGACTATCTGCAAATATATAGAGCTGAGTATATTTTTCCTGTATTACTCTGTATTATAGAGCTAAATTGTTGCTTAGATATCTGTTGTCTTACTGTTCTGCACATATACAGAGATCAGTATATATTTATTTTTTTATAATTTGCACTGTGATTCCTCACATCTCTGTTGAAACTGTCTTCCCCACCCCCCTCATTTTCTGCCTTAGCTTGTGTGTTGTTTAACTCAAGGTTCCCTTAATTTGACCTGTTAATAACAGCCTGCATTTAAATTGGAACCTGTGTGTTGAGAGACATCCTTACAGGACTATCTGCAAATATATAGAGCTGGGTATATTTTTCTGTATTATTCTGTATCATAGAACTAAATTGTTGCTTAGATATCTGTTGTCTTACTGTTCTGCAAATATACAGAGATCAGTATATATATTTTTTGGTTTTATAATTTGCACTGTGATTCCTCACATCTCTGTTGAAGCTGTCTTCCCCACCCCCCTCATTTTCTGCCTTAGCTTGTGTGTTGTTTAACTCAAGGTTCCCTTGATTTGACCTGTTAATAGCAGCCTGCATTTAAATTGGAACCTGTGTGTTGAGAGACAGCCTTACAAGACTATCTGCAAATATATAGAGCTGAGTATATTTTTCTGTATTATTCTGTATTATAGAGCTAAATTGTTGCTTAGATATTTGTTGTCTTACTGTTCTGCAAATATACGGAGATCAGTATATATTTTTTTGGTTTTATAATTTGCAGTGTGATTCCTCACATCTCTGTTGAAACTGTCTTCCCCACCCCCCTCATTTTCTGCCTTAGCTTGTGTGTTGTTTAACTCAAGGTTCCTTTAATTTGACCTGTTAAGAACAGCCTGCATTTAAATTGGAACCTGTGTGTTGAGAGACAGCCTTACAAGACTATCTACAAATATATAGAGCTGAGTATATTTTTCTGTATTATTCTGTATTATAGAACTAAATTATTGCTTAGATATCAGTTGTCTTACTGTTCTGCAAATATACAGAGATCAGTATATATTTTTTTGGTTTTGTAATTTGCACTGTGATTCTTCACATCTCTGTTGAAACTGTCTTCCCCACCCCACCCCCCTCATTTTCTGCCTTAGCTTGTGTGTTGTTTAACTCAAGGTTCCCTTAATTTGACCTATTAATAGCAGCCTGCATTTAAATTGGAACCTGTGTGTTGAGAGACAGCCTTACAAGACTATCTGCAAATATATAGAGCTGAGTATATTTTTATGTATTATTCTGTATTATAGAACTAGATTGTTGCTTAGATATCTGTTGTCTTACTGTTCTGCAAATATACAGATATCAGTATATATTTTTTGGTTTTATAATTTGCACAGTGATTCCTCACATCTCTGTTGAAACTGTCTTCCCCACCCCCCCTCCCTGTTCTTGGTTGTAGTTTAAATTTGGTGGCTTTTGCAGTGCCTGCCCCACTGTAGATTTGATCTAGGACACTCCCCCCAGTCCCATCTCTTTACCGCATTCTACCTAATAAACCCTTTCTGCACTTGCTTTTTGTCCTTTTTAATTTAATTAAAATTTTTCAAACTATGTGTGGACTAATATTGCTACATACTCAAGTGTGCCAGCTTGCACTGCATGTGAATTGCTTTACTACTGTTTTTGCTACTTTTCTGAAAAAAATAAATATATAAATTGTAAGCCTGTTTCCTACCTTTCCTGTAATCAGTGTTCCAGATACAGATTTGCTGTATCCAGGACTGTTTGTAAGCTTCTGAGCCCCCCAAACCTTTCTGTGTTGGAGGGAAGCCTTCTAGCTTATCAGTGGGAATAGTAAGCATTAGGTAACCTGTCTACCACATAAAGAGTGGTTATGGCCCAGAATTTGTAGTTATTAGCCATTTGGATGGTCTTCCATCTCTCTCAACTTTCTGATTTGAAGGCCTGCATTTGCACTTCTTTCTGTCCTGTAACTCCTGGGCCCATCTCATTTGCTCACTCAAAAAAAAAAATTATCTGCTTTTACTGTATTTGTGTTTCTTCCTGCTTTATTTTGCTTTTGCGTCATCTTAAAAGTACTCAATTGTATTTATTACTGCTTGGTGTAACTCATTCTAAGCCTTTTAGTTTAAGCACTTGGGCTTCAGACCAGTTGTTTTACATTAAGAAGGTTTGTGGTCTGCACTGTAGTGGCAGAACAGGTAGCTTACATCCTTCTAAGTTGGGAACTGTTGATTGAGGGCTCAGTGTCTGTTATTCTAAAAGTGTATTAATTCTGGTTTAAGCACTTGGGCTTCAGGCCAGTTATTTTACATTAAAAGGGTTTGTGGACTGGACTCTTGTGGGAGGAGAGGCTGGACTCTGCCCTTCTGAGCTGGGAATTTCTGGTTAAAGGCTTATAGTGCCTGCATAGTTGAACTGCTTCTTACTGAAATTGGTACACCTTGTTTGCTGTGGCGTAGACTAGATCCAGGCCTGCTGAATCTAGCTTTGTTTGTATAATTTGAGCACTAATCTAGGCATTCTTTAAAGTATTCAATTGTATTTATTACTGCTTGGTAGTAACTTGATTAAAGTGTAGCTATCATTCTAAGTCTTTTGGATTAAGCACTTGGGCTTCAGACCAGTTGTTTTACATTAGGAAGGTTTGTGGCCTGTACTGTGGTGGCAGGACAGGTAGCTTACATCCTTCTAAGTTGGGAACTGCTGATTGAGGGCTCATTGTCTGTTATTCTAAAAGTGTATTAGTTCTGGTTTAAGCACTTGGGCTTCAGGCCAGTTATTTTACATTAAGAAGGTTCATGGTCTGCACTCTTGTGGGAGGAGAGGCTGGACTCTGCCCTTCTGAGCTGGGAATTTCTGGTTAAAGGCTTATAGTGCCTGCATATTTGAACTGTTTCTTACTGAAATTGGTACACCTTGTTTGCTGTAGCATAGACTAGATCCAGGCCTGCTGAATCTAGCTTTGTTTGTATGCTTGTTGTTTGTTTGCTTATTTCCCTGAAATGCTAATTCTACCTAAAATGCGGCTTTTCAGTGCTTCTGTGGATCCCTAGTGATATCTGCATTGCTTACTATACTTATTTCCTTGTTTCACTTGAAAAAAGTTACTGTTTGTCGTTTTTGCATTTAAGTTACCTGTAACGCATTGCATTTAAGTTACCTGGCACTTGCTCACTAAAGCAATTATAAAAGTCAGCACTAAAAAATTAAAAGCACTATACCCTCACAAACTCCCCTTGAATACCTTGTTCCTCATTGGCCCATTTTTTCAATTATAAAGGAATTCCCAATGCTATTCTAGCATGTCCAAAGGTCAGTTGTCAATCTCCTCTCCAGTCCAGCTGGTGAATCTGGGAATCTTGAGACAATGTTACAACTGCCTCATGTACATAGACAACCTGCTCCTCCTCCCAACAAATTTCAACACATGTGAGAGATGCAACCATATAGCCAAACTGGAGGCTAAGCTCTCTCAACTCAGTACTGGCGTAACCAGTCAGGAGGAGAAGGAAACCACACTCACTACAATTCCGGTCTCACATAGACCTACCACGACAGCAAACCAAACACATAAACACACAAAAACATACTTGGAGGCTCTAAATAAAAATCTGCCTAAGCAGCAGAGACCTCCAAATAAGCCCTTAAGGCTTAACAACACACCTGATACACTTGTAATAGGTGACTCTATCGTCAGGCACACTGACGTCCCGCTCACCAAGCTGAACAAGGAGAAGGTCACGGTGAGCTGCCTGTTGGGCACTAGGATCCGCCACATAACACAAGCACTCAGGTCACTAAATATGACTCAGTCATTGTCCATGCTGGTGTGAATGACCTGAGACGTATCTCCCTGGACTACATGAAAAGAGACATAGAGAAGCTCTCTGAGCATGTAGCCCAGGCCGGTATGACCCTGACCTTGAGGAGCATCTTACCCTCACCAAGAATGATGCCACAATATGAAGACAAGATGATCAATTTCAACAATTGGCTTAAGTATTGGTGTCATTCAAAGGGGATCCAATGCCTGTCAGCCTGGGATGACATGCGCGACAAGCCACGATGCTTCACTAGGGACTGCTTGCACCTGTCACCCCTGGGCTTTTGGATATTGGCAAAGGCTCTTGCTACCCCCATAGTGCCTTTTTTAGGCAAGGCTCAAAAGACAAACCCACCTCCATAGGTATCACAAGGGATAAGAAACTAAGAGTAATGCTACTCAACTCCAGAAGTCTAAACCTCAAGATGCACGCACTCAAAACTCTCCTTAGCATGGAGGACATCGATATCTGTGCAGTAACAGAAACCTGGTTCAAAGCTCCTAGGAGCACCCCAGCACTACCAGGTTATACCTCATACCATGCTTTTCGGCCCCAAAACTTGGACAAAACCGCAAAAGGAGGGGGAGTATCAATATTCGTCAAAGATACCCACACCTCCAGGTTGGTGGCACAGCACGAAGCATCAGAGACTATCCATGTGCAACTAACAGTGGGTAAAACTGCCTTCCAGTTTGTAGCCTGCTACAGACCACCCTCCCAAACCCAGGAACCCCACTCAGCCTTCCTGAGAACACTGGAAAATATGAAGGTCTCTCCAAACACCATTATATTGGGCAACTTCAACTACCCAAACATAGACTGGGAGCATTACTCTAGCTGCAACACCCTAGCCCAAAGGTTCCTAGAATTTATAAACTCATATGCTATGGAACAACTTGTTACCACTCCCACAAGAGGAGAAAACATACTGGACCTGATCATCACCAACATGGGGACTCTATGCTCCAGACCAGAAGTGTATCCCTCACTGGTAAGATCAGACCATAAACTAATCTCATTGGATATTCACATCCCAACCCCACCCCCCGCCCAGAAAACCACAGTGAAAAACTTCTCTAAAGTAAATTTCACACTCCTCAAAACTGAGGTGGAATCCTTCAAAGCCCCTGGGCCTGTGGAAAATACGGCCCAGACTGCAGAATCCTTTATAAATGCATTCTATGAACACCTTCAGGAATGCATGGATCATGCAATCCCAAATAAAACCAAGATCCAATCCTCCAAAGGCAGACGTCCTGTCTGGTGGACCCCAGCCATAAACAAACTATACAATAGAAGGAGGAAGCTACTACATGATAGAGCAAAATCCCAAAAAGGGAAGGCATCTCTGATCAGTATTAGCAAAAAACTACGGGCACTCATAAAATCGTCTAAGGCCAGCTTCAAGAGAAAAATTGCACAGGACACTAAGGATAATCACAAGGCTTTCTTTAGTAATGTTAGGAACCTGGGTGGGAATTCCCAGATATGCTCAGAATTAGTCCAAATGACAAAAAATACACAGAACCCACAGACATTGCCAACATCCTAGCTGACAGGTTCAGCAAACTTCTCCCACCAAAAGGGCAAATATCTATCCCAGCAGAGTGCTGCCCCCCTGACATCTCAGATGCTCAGGTAAGAGCCGCCCTCTCCAAAGCAAAAAACACAGGATCAATGGGACCAGACGGTGTCCCGGGCTGCGTCCTACATGAACTCCAAGAAGAGCTAAACTCAAACATAAAACTACTGTTCAATCTCAGCCTTACTACAGGATATGTACCCAAAGAGTGGCATACAGCAGCAGTGGTCCCTCTCCACAAAGGTGGTGCCTCAACGGATCCTGGAAACTATCGCGCCATAAGCCTGATTAGCTTGGTCTGCAAAGCTATGGAAAGGATCATCATGGACCTCATAAATAAATACAGATATTGGGGACCTACAGACACTGGATCCTACCCAGTTCGGCTTTGTTAAGGGCAGATCCTGCCTCTTAAACCTGGTCGATTTCTTTGAAACAGTCACCAAAGCCATTGATGAGGGGAATGTGGTCCACACAGCCTACCTGGACCTCGCAAAAGCCTTCGATACAATACCCCACTCGGGCATTATAGATAAGCTCACCAGCTTAAATATAAACCCCTATGTCACTAGATGGGTTGCAAACTGGCTCAAGGACAGAACCCACATGGTTAGAATTGCTGGAGCCATGTCAGACTCCAAACCAGTTACAAGTGGCATCCCACAAGGCTCAGTCCTGGGACCTCTTTTGTTCGGTATATATTTCTCGGAGGTACAGGCCAACACGGAAGGACTGTGGCTGACCAAGTTCGCAGATAACTGCAAACTGGGCGCCATAATCGACTCTCCAGCCGACACAAGCATCCTCCAAAAGGGCCTCATAGAAACAGACAACTTGTGCCAGAGCCATGGCCTCAAGCTAAATACCAAAAAGTGTATAGTCATCCCCTATGGCAAAAACAAAGTGCCCACAAATTACCACATAGGTGGTAATCCATTAGGTATAGAAGAAGTAATTAGGGACCTGGGGACCCAAGTTGATAGCAATCTCTCATTTGACAGCCACGTGGCCAAAGTGTTTAGAAAAACATTTTATATAGCCCACCTAATCATGAAGGGATTCACATCTAGATCAGGGGAGGTCATCGTGCCTCTTTACTCATCCCTCATCAGGCCCATAACTGAGTACAATGCCCCTTTTGGGATGTACCTTACCAGACCCAAAAGTACCTCACCAAGAGGATCAAAGGGCTCAAACAGATGCCATATGCTGCCCGGTTAAAGAAACTCCAGCTCTACTCAGTGGCATACTGCCTTCTCAGAGGCGATCTGTGCCTGACGTATAAAGCCATGTCTAACCCAGAATTAATGGACATGCTACACCTCAGAAAATCCAAATCCCATCGAGCTACTTGCTTGAGAGACTTGAACCTCAGCACTGAAATAAATAGGACATGCTGGAGGGACAGATTCATAACCCAGAGGCTCCCTTCACTCTGGAATAAAATCCTAGTCCAGGTTAGGCAGAGTCCCTCATTGACTCTCTTCAAGAGGAATCTTGATGAGTGGATGGGAGGTCATAGGTTTACCCCGGGTATCACTTCTGTGTCACTGTTAGACAGAGGCACAGTATACTAACCTCGAAAAAGGGCATAGCAAAATTACTTTAAAATGGGTGGTGAAAGCCAAACACACTCTGGCTAGGCTTATAAATGCCCTAGGGCAGATAGCCTAGTATGACCCTATGAACCTATGAACCTAAGAGGTTGCCACTCCTCTGGAATAGGCTACCAATTCACATCAAACAGAGCCACTCTATGACCTTGTTAAGTATAGCCTGGATGACTGGATGGGAAACTTTAAATTCCTTGCCGGGGAGTTCACCTATGACCCTCCTAGATATGGGTAGTTATTGCTAACTAAGATATTGAGTTTAGTCTAGATCTTTTATATTGGGTTTCTCTAGTATTATATTGGGTACACATGGCTAGGCTTGTAAAGACCTTTGAGTCAGTAGCCGAGTAACCACCTGTGAACCTATCAAGTAACAAGAGTATTCTTGCTCTTAGTCATCTAAAGTTTTAGAGATGATAATTTTACTTGAGTGTTGGCATGCTCTCAGTCTGCAGTGCATTTTTTTCAGGATAAATGTTGCCATATCCCTATGAATTTTGCTCGGGAGAGATACTTAGGAGAGCAAGCTCAGCAGCAGGTGGCCAAGAGTAATTACATATAGACATTAATTTGCATTACAGAGTTAAAGTTCTTCCTGGATATACAAACAGAATGCAAACAAGGTAGGGTGAGGTGAAGAATACTTGGACAATTTACACTATATTGCTTTCAAGGTGGGCTCAATTCAAAAGAGTGGCACTGGACGCAGCACCAGTACCAGTGTGAGTACAAATTCATTCACAGTATCAATGGACATATGAGAATAATAGATAATAAATACCTTGAAGGCAGCATTACACCTGTCAAGCAATCAGCTGGCTGCACAAAGCCATGGGGAGGCAGTGCAAACCTTATGGGATAAACTCCAAAATATGTCATCAGTAATACAACAGATTGTTTTCATAGCATGTTGCTTATCAGCCCTATGTGGAGTATTTATATGGTTAAAATAAGAATAGTCTAAGCATAAATAGCAGCAACATATGACTGATCAGGAGATGAAGAACTACTGGCTGGCTCCAGCATCACGGGTCACACAATGTACTAAAGTACAATGACTACAACACTACTAAACAACACAGAAGCCCACTCACACCATGTCATAGACTGGCACTTAAGAAGGAACAGTTTTCTGCCATGAGTAGGGTACCATGCTTACCCAGCAAAGGTGAGGGCTGTATTAAAGAAAACAGTGGAGTGATGAACTTGGATCCCAAACATATACCCCACGCTCAGTTAGATTTCATGCTCATTTAGCATAGTGGCAACTTCTCATGTGCAGTGGGCAAGGACATCATGGGAGAACATCAAGAAATTAGGAAGATGAAGTCCAACACTTATGAAAGATAGCTTAAAAATAAACTCTTCTAACTTGCCTAACATTATCACTTATTTGCAGACCCTGTGTGTTACCTGTAAGACACACATTGCGCCTTCTAACAACACCTTTTGTTGACTGGAGCTTCCTGCATGTTTGATTGCCTGATGCCTTGCTGGTGCTCTTCCATGTGAATGGAAACACCTGTCTTATATAACATCTTCTGGAACATGCTAACATTATCTGAGATGTATTGTGGTACCTAAGATATAACATGCAAAATTTGTGTTAAATGCCTGAATATGATATTCACACTGAGGCCACGTGGTTTGCTGAGCTGCACATCCTTCCACAATCCTTACTGTTGTCTACTATTCATGGTGATATTTATATCAAGGCTTTAAATGGCATTTTTGATATGTGCAGTTCTTCCTCTGTATGCCATTCTTCAGCAGAAAGAGTTCTGTCCACCAGTAGGGTACATGTTCCATTCCACCCTGCTTGACCTCTTAGCGCTTTGCAACCACAACAAAAACTGTAATCTTTTATAGGCACAGAAATAGAACATGGCTGACACAACAAATTTCTATCCCAAGGAATCCTGTACTTACTGAATAAACTTCCTATGCATGTCAAGCAATACTGCACATCATCTGTAATAAGTAATATTCTGAATGAATAGCATGGAAATCATAAATCCTCGTTGGGGTATATAGCATGGTACTTCTGGACCATGGAGCTTAGCTCATTCAACAGTGCTCAGGATTAGCTGGATATGCTTATCAATGGTCTTTTAAACTGCATGAGTAGTACATACCTATGAATTTATCAGCCTAATATATAATTACCAAGTATCTCACAAATGTGCACGCTGCATATAGAATATATATGTAGAGAAAACAATGTATTTCTATAATCCATCTCATTTGAATGTCATAATATGGTCATTAGTATATACTACTGACCACACCAGTTTTCATACTACCATGACTGTGCTACAGATACCTCTGAATTGCATATGCCCTGCTTGTCAACACTCACTGTATAGTTTAGCTTTATACACTGTCCTGTTTTTCCTTTCTGAACACACCCCTACTGTGTTTTATGTCCTGTAAAGTACTGACTATATACATAACAAGATACCTGTAAAACAAACATTTGTTTATTTTAGTAAGTAATGAAAACAACAAATATATGTATGCTCTACTCTCCAAGGTACCACGAATTACACTGTTTGAAATCCTTTAATGTATTCCCCTTATTCCTTTATTCAGCTGTTTATTTGTTTATTTACTTATTAATTCAGCTTGATAACCATGGAAGTGGTTGGCTGGCAGACCCTTTTCAGTCACAACTTGAGCTTCATGGTGCAAGACACAAACAGAAAACTGGAAATAGAATAAAGAAGTATACTACTTTCTGAAAGAATGTCAAACAGCTTGGCAAAGTGCATAAGTGGAATTCAAGCAAGATGACAGTTGAAAAGATATAAGAAATGTAAATGAGGTCAAACTATAACTACAGCTTTGCAGGCAAGAAGGGCATTATCGCTCACGCCTGAAATATTTGTATGTATGTACATATGTAAAATGTATAAATATAAATAAGCTGTTTAATAGTGTAGCTATGTTATGGATAGAAGGGCCTCTCCATTTTTATTTATTTATTTATTTTTAGTTTTATGTGCAAGCAGTGTTCTTTAAACTAATGAGTGTGTATTATAGATGTCTTGCATTGTCATGGTTCATCAGCAAAATTGTCTCTTTGCAACAAAATATCACACTTGCTTTTATTTGCAATTTATACTGTTTCTCTGCAAACCTGTTACATTAAATCAAAATGTCTATCTATACATACATATGACAGTTATGAAACAGTCAAATAAGTAAAACTATGACTTCACATGGAACCGGAGTGTCTGCTTGCCTGTTTATTTTGTAAAATAAATGAAACTACAATTTCACATGGAATATGTGTGTCTGTTTACTTATTTATGTATGTATAAAGTTGTACTGGCTAATTCTAATTTGAAACTAGACTGTCTAGTGTATAGTAATATGCATGCAATAAATGCCATTAATTTCTTATGTCATGACATTTCAGTTATAATTGAAGCCCGACCTCTCAACCTTATAGTGTACTGAGAAAAGCCTTGACAGAAACATTTAATTGGCTAAAGTAGTTACTAAAGTCCAAAATAAAAGAGTAGACAACAGTAACTTTACTCAATTGTTACACAACAGCAAAAAGGTACAAGCAGAAGACAGAGTCTTTATGACTCGAAGATGACTAGTTACTCCCCAAGAAATACCCTCTACCACTTATCCCCCCACTGCTACTAAAGAATGGGTCCTCACTGACCTCTTCATAGTTAAAAACAATACAGCAATGAGCCCTGATAATATCCAGGTATGCCTCCTGCATAGTTTGAAAAATGACCTCTCAGGCCCACTAGAATGTCTGTTCAGCCACAGCCTTCAGACAGGTTTTGTCCTTAGGGAATAAAAGATTGCAATGGTCATCTCTCTACATAAAGGTGGACCATCAACAGACCCAGGGAACTGCAGACCCATAAGTTGGACTAGACTTATATACAAAGGCATAGAAACAGTTATCATGGATCTAATAAATACATATGGAATCTTCAAACACTGGACCCATTCCAGTATGGTTTTGTCAGTGGTAGGTCACACCTACTAAACCCAGTGGACTACTTTGAGAAGGCCATTTGAGCCATGGATGATAGGCAACAAATTGCATACTGCCTACCTCGACCTGGTAAAGGCATTCAACACACTGCATCACTTAGGTATTACAGTCAAACTCAAAAATTTACATAAATCTGTATGTGACCCGATGGATAGTGAAATGGCTCATGGATAAGACACATGAAGTTAGGGTGGGGGCATCCACCTCCACCAGCAGGCCTGTTAGTAGTGGTGTTCCAGAGGACTCGAGCACTTGGACTTCACCTGTTTGGAAAACACATCTCTGAAGTCATAGCAAATATAGAGAGTCTTTGGGTGACCAGATCTGCAGATGACTGCAAGTTGTGTGCAATGATTGATTCCTCCAAAGATGTAGATATCCTTGAGGAGGGTCTAAAAGCCAAGTAACTGGTGCCAGAAAAATAGCCTGATACACAGTACCAAAAATGCATATTTATACCCTTTGGGAAGATGACCATCCCTGCAAATTACAACATTAATAACACTTTCCTAAGAGCAGACCCAGTGATAAGGGACTTGAGAACTCAGGTTGGCAGTAATCTGAACTTTGATCATCATGTGTCCACGGTGCTGAGAAAATCCTTCTATGTGGGGAAAGTTATAAGTTATGGCAAGGCATCCAGATCTAAGGAGATCATAGTCCCTCTATGCTTAGCCCTCATTAGACCAATAATCTAGTACACTGCACTCTTCAGCATGTACCTGACCAGGCATTTGCAACAAACATAGTGGCCACAGAGATTCCTCATTAAAAGAATAAAGGGTGTAAATAACATGTCTTATGTGGATCACCTCAAACTCTTTTTCTTGTAGTCAGTCTCCAGCTATAGTGGAATGTAGGGAAAAGGTAGGGTACTAGTTAGCAATGAACATTTCTTTAAATAAGCTATACTTTACTGGGTATGACACTGATGCATACAGTGTATTTTATATAGCATATATCATGGATTGAGGTAGGGTAAAAAATAAAAAAGACACATTAAAAAGTGCCGGATTCTCATAGGTGCACTGGCTCCAGGACTGGAAAAACTGACAGTGTAGAATCTTCAAGACACAGAAACATTCCAACAATGGGGTTAGGCCAGGTTTAGGGGGATGATGCCCTACCCCATTGTAGAAGGAATTACTAGTAAAAAAAAACTGATAGATTGGACTGCTTCAGATAAGAAAGAAATTATGCATCTTTACTATTATGCAAAATGCCCATAATTTCCAGATGCAAGAAATTCAAAAACATTGAGAGAAATCAGAGAAAAGGATAATATTTACACAAGAAAAACTGTCGAAACCTTCAAATGCATCTTTGTATTCATTAATACAACTGATCCATAAAAAACATTAGCTAGACAAAAACTTTTGGCCATTTGGGAAAAGAAGCAACTGAGGAAGTGCAAAAAGATGTAAAGCACAAAACCCAGATATTTTTGAAAGGCATAAAAAATAAACATGGGTATGGGAAAGAAAGAGATCTATTTTGCTGCAATACTTAGCAAAGGAGAAAGCCAAAGTAATCAATACCAGAAAGCATCTCCAAACTCATTTGAAGAGAAATACAGGCAAAGTATCCTGATATGGAAACTTTCACAACACAAAAATAGGATCACAACGGGATAATGTAAAACAGAAGATTAGTAAAGTGGAAGTTAAACCAATAGAAGCTAAAATAAAGGAATACTTCCAAAGTGAAGGATTTAGTGTAGAAAGTCTAACACAGTTTATGTTACAGCATGATGGAACAATTAGTCCCCAAAGTAAAGAAAACATAAAGGGCGGGAGACATCGGCGAAAGAAATATGGACATGGGAATATATAACAACTTTAATATGGCACAATAATTATGCAAAGGAGAAAAGAAAACAAATCATTACAAAACAGTGGCACCAAAGATAGTTGCAGAGAAATACAGGCAAAGGAATCTGGATATACCACATTTCACAATACAAAAAAATAAGAAAACAAAGGGGGAAGTAGAAAAGAGGATTGCTAACGGGGAAGTTAAAGAAACAGAAACTGTAGTTATGGATTACCTGTGAAATAAAGGATTTAGTGTATAAAATCCAACAGTGGTAATGTTGCAGCATGATAGGTCACTGAATCTAACAAATGAAGGAGATGAAACAGAAAGCATCTGATCACTTGCCACATGATGATTCTCTACAGCCTTCAGTAGGAAATGAGTACAAAAGTTCAGCTGGAGTTGCACAGTCAGGGAAGGAGCAAGAAACATTGTCAAGTCTGACACAGTCAATGTTGTGTAGCGATAGACAAGTGACAACTCTGACACAGTCAATGTTGTGTAGCGATAGACAAGTGAATTCCTATATGAAAGAACAACAGATGATTCAGCATGCAGCTGAAGATATGTCACAGAAAGATGTTCACTAACTTTCTATAGAATCCCTGAAGCAAATAGAGAGCAAAGGTAACATTTGCTTTATTTAATAGAGATGGATAGACATATAAAGATCAATGAAAAAATATTAAATAAAGTCAATAAGTCCCAAAATGTTAGAGTCTGATTAAATAAATGAATACAGTAATTAAGTCTTTCAACAGAAATTTGTGTAATATAACAGAAGTAAATAAGCTATGTTAATTTGCAGCTAAATTAATAACAGTTAAAGTCTTACCACAAAAACACTGGGCAATAAGGGAAAGGAATGGAAGAAATCAAATGCCATCATGGAAGTACTAAATACAGACAACTATAAAGCAGTTAAAGTAAGAAGTGTCACTGTTAGAGGAGCACAGAAGAGGGAACAGATCAATACAGATTGAGAACTCTAAGACAGAGCTGTGACAAAAGCAATGCACAGTATCAGAACAGATCAGTATCTACTGTGCACTATCACAAATCATAGACTAAAAATATAAGCACAGGCACAGAAACATAGAAGATACGCAGATAAATATAAAGGAAAAGTACAAAATAAGCAACTCATTGATGACCCAAAACACTTTTATACAGAACTGAGAAACAAGGGGAAAAGGATTGAAACACCAAAAAAAAAAAAAAAAAAAAAAACAGAAATAGATACATTCTGGACAAATATATATCAAGATCTTGCGGAACATAAAGATCCTGAATGGATTGAAAAAGTAAAAGAAAGAAGTTCAAATGTACAGGATATGAAATTGGATGAAGTAATGGCCAGAGAAATTGAAATAAAGTTACTAAAAGAACATAACTGGAAAATCTCAGGCCCAGATGCAGTACCTAACTTTTGGCTAAAACTATTAACATCTTTATATGAATATTTAGCCATGATTAAATACTATTTATATGCGCACCCGGAAAAGACACCAACCTGGCAAACAAAAGGAAAACAATATTTCTACTTAAGAACAAACCTGCAAGCAACCCTAAAAATTATAGACTAATAACTTGCTTTCTGACAATGTATTACATATACACTGGAATTGATGCCGAGTTTTTAGTCATTTAGAAGAAAACTCAGTCATGGCAATACAACAAAAGGGTAACAAAAGAAAGTCACATTGAACCAAGTTTCATTTTTTGTAGAATAAATTCATTAAGGAAAAGCTGTAAAAAGGGGAAGAATCTAAATATATCATGGATAGATTACAAAAAAGCATTTGCCAGTATCCCACATTCATGGATGAAATGGGGCTTAAAAATGTATAAGATGCACCCTACAGTGATCGATTATGTTGCAGCAGCCATGAAACAGTGGCAAACCACTTTGCAGTTACACCATGATAAAGGACAAATTACAGGGAAAAGAATTCAAAGGGGATATCATCTTCTGTTGGTATTGTGGCATCATCCATGAAGACGGTAGAATGCTGCTCAGTGGTTGGCTCATACCTGCCTGTGTTGCATATGGTCCGGGGAGGTATGTCTCAGGTCATTTACATCCACATGGACTATGACTGAGTCATACTGATACTTGAGGTTTAGTGACCTCAGTGCTTGCATGTGATGAATCTTGGTCCCTGACAGGCAACTGACTGTAACTTCTCCTTATCTAGCCTGGTGAGAGACATTGGTATGTCTCACAATGGAGTCTCCCATCCCTGTCAGGTGACTAACTGTAACTTCTCCTTATCTAGCCTGGTGAGAGACATTGGTATGTCTCACAATGGAGTCTCCCATCCCTGTCAGGTGACTAACTGTACCTTCTCCTTATCTAGCCTGGTGAGAGACATTGGTATGTCTCACAATGGAGTCTCCCATCCCTGTCAGGTGACTAACTGTACCTTCTCCTTATCTAGCCTGGTGAGAGACATTGGTATGTCTCACAATGGAGTCTCCCATCCCTGTCAGGTGACTAACTGTACCTTCTCCTTATCTAGCCTGGTGAGAGACATTGGTATGTCTCACAATGGAGTCTCCTATCCCTGTCAGGTGACTAACTGTAACTTCTCCTTATCTAGCCTGGTGAGACACATTGGTATGTCTCACAATGGAGTCTCCCATCCCTGTCAGGTGACTAACTGTAACTTCTCCTTATCTAGCCTGGTGACAGAGACATTGGTATGTCTCACAATGGAGTCTCCCATCCCTGTCAGGTGACTAACTGTACCTTCTCCTTATCTAGCCTGGTGAGCGACATTGGTATGTCTCACAATGGAGTCTCCCATCCCTGTCAGGTGACTAACTGTAACTTCTCCTTATCTAGCCTGGTGAGAGACATTAGTATGTCTCATAATGGAGTCTCCTATGAACAATATATTGGAGTCTGTGGTGTTGCACCTCATGGCCTTGATAGTTGAGGCAAAATGACAGGTGGTTTTATGTGATGTGGTGGGAGTCGTCTTGTTTGTGTGCATGCAGTGTTTCTGACAACTGTGTTTGACAGGAATTTGAGGTTTGGGTAAGTTACATGTGAGCACATCCCCAATTATAGTTTATTTGCCGTTTGGGCAGTTTTTCTATCCCTTTCAACTTTCTAGTTTAAAAGCTTGCATTTGCACTTGTTTCCCACCTGTCCTTTAACTAGTCTAGTTCAGTTACAGACTTGCTGTATCCAGGACTGTATATAAGCTTCTGAGCCCCCCAAGCCTTTCTGTGTTGGAGGGAAGCTTTCTAGCTTATCAGTGGGAGTGGTAAGCACTAGGTAGCCTATCTACCACAAGAGAAGTGGTTTCTGGCACAGAAATTGTAGTTTATTGGCCATTTGGGCTGTTTTTTCATCCCTTTCTACTTTCTGGTTTAAAAGCCTGTGTTTGCGTGAGTTTGTGCTTGTTTAAGCTCTGCACTGTGGTGCCAAGCTGAGGTAAACTATTCCTGGTGCCAGGAAGTCTCCTCTTCAGTTTTTTTCCCATAGATCTTGCTAGTTCCTTATCTCTTGCACTTCAAATAGCTTAATCGCTGTGTACTTCAACAGGTTTTTGTAGCAATTATTGTAGCACACTTAAGTGCCATTAGCACTAGTCATTCTTCAAGGAAATAGCTCCAGTACTTAGCAGTTATGACCACCCCTCCTGGCATGATTAAAGGGCAGTTTCCTGAGGTTTCTCCTATTACCCTGGTGCACTTGGGCATTCTGAAGTAGTGTAGCAACTGCCTCATGTAAACAGACAACCCTCTCCTCTTACCTCCCAACACTCAGACTTGTGAGAGATGCACTTATATCACCAAATTGGAAGCTATGCACTCTCCAGCCAAGACTGGACCAGCTGGTTAAGAGGAGAAGGTCAATACCTGCACCACACCACATGGAACACATAGCCCTCCAGAACACCCACTATCACAACTCTCACATAAAAACACAAACCACACACCCACCTTCACTGAGCTTCTTACATAGAACTTTACCCTAACAGCAGAGACCTCTGAAACAGAAATGTACTCAACCACCACAACACAGCACAAACAGCAGGACACATAGCTCACCTCCAAAGTGTGACCCTCAACCTAAGCCCCTAAGGCTAAACACCTTGCCCAATATGCTAATCATAGGTGACTCAATACTGAGACACACAGATGTCCCACTCACTAGGTTGAATAAGGAGAAAGTGACAGTCAGCTGTCTATCAGGTGCCAGCATCCGACATATAACACATGCACTCAGGTCACTCTTCAACAAATTCAAGTATGACTCTGCCACTGTCCATGTGGATGTGAATGACCTGAGATGCACCTACCTGGACTACATGAAAAGAAACATGATGGAGCTCTTGGATTATGTGGCCCAGGCAGGTATGACACTAGGCCTGAGCAGTATCCTACCATCAACCAGAATGATATTGCATTACAAACAAAAAAAATGATTGACTTCAACAATTGGCTACATTTCTGGTGTCATTCTAAGGGGATCCAGTATCTGTCTGCTTGGGATGACATGATTCACAGACCTAGATGCTTTGCCAGAGATGGCCTGCATCTGTCACCCCTGGGTTTTCGAGTACTGGCTAAGGCTCTTTCCACCCCTATAGTGCCTTTTTTAGACGGTGTTCCAAAGACCAAATTACCACCATAACAGCTACAAATAATGCAATCTGAGGGTCATGCTGCTCAGTGCTAGAAGTCTAAATCTCGAGATGCACTCACTCAAAGCACTCCTCAAAATGGGGAACATCAACATTTGTGCTGTAATGGAGACCTGGTTTAAAGCAACAGAAAGCACCCCTGTGCTACCAGACTATAACTCATTCCACACTTTTCAGCCACGAAGCATGGACCAAAGCTACAAAGGCGGTGGTGTCTCCATATGCATAAAGGATATGCACACCTCCAGACTAGTAGCCCAGCATAATGCATCTGAGATATTTCAGTTAAACTAACATTGAGTAAGACAGCAATCCAAGTCATAGCCTACTATAGGTCCCCAACCATGTCCCTAGACTCTCACTCCACATTCCTAATTACCCTAGAATCTATCAAGGTCCAACCCAACACTCTTACAAGGAGACTTCAACTATCTCTCCATCAAGTAAGAAAACTACTCAAGCACCAACACACTGGTCCAATGCTTCCTGCAATTCATCAATTCCAATGCCCTAGACCAGCTCATCCTGACCCCCACTAGAGGAAGCAATATTCTTGACCACTAGAGGAACCAATATCCTTGACCTGGTTATTACTGACATGGGCGACCATTGCTCTACACCAATGGTCAATCCCTCCCTGGTCAGATCTGAACATAAACTAATCACCATGGAAATCCACATCTCACCCACACATCCCGCAAATGTAGCCACTTTGAAAAACTTCTCTAAAGCAGACTTAGGACTCCTAAAAACAGTGGTGGCTAACTTCATGGCACCCATGCAATTGGAAAATAGCTGCATGACTGCTGAATCATACACCAATGCACTGTACGAAAACATACTTAAATGCATGGAACTAGCAATACCCAACAGAACCAAGATGCTCTCCTCCAAAAAAAGAAGCCAATTTGGTGGTCCCCTGTCATTAATAAACTACAACAGAAGGAAGAAACTGTTGCAGAAAAAGGTAACGTCCCAAGACTAGAAAAACTCCCTTATTAGCCTCAACAAAAAGTTGAGATCCCTCATCCAATTCTCTAAAGCTAGCTATGAAGGCAGAATTGCATCAGATACTAAAAACAATCACAAAGTCATCTATAGCTATGTCAATAACCTCCACGGCAAAACACAGATTTGTTTATGAGATATTGCACAATGGTACCTCCTATACTGAGCCAACAGATATTGCAAACATACTGGCTGACAGATACAGTGCCAACTTTACCCCCCCCCAAAGCACCAGTCATAATACTTGGAAGAATGCCAGGCACCCAGCATTACTGCAGTACAGGTTAAAGCTGCATTGTCCAAGGCCAAGAATACAGCTTCCATGGGACCAGATAATATCCCTGTCTGTGTTCTACATGAACTACAAAGTGAACTGGCACCATGTCTGTGTGCCCTGTTCAGTCACATCCTCACATCAGGCTTTGTCCCTACTGAATGCCACACTGCTACAGTCATCCCTTCTCCATAAAGGTGGAGTGACTACAGACCCTGAGAATTATCGCCCCATTAGCCTGACAAGTCTGATATGTAAAGCTATGGAATGCATCATCATGGACCTAATTAACAAAGATATAGGAAATCTCCAACTCAATACCCCACGCAATTTGGCTTTGTGAAAGGGAGATCATGTCTGCTCAACCTGGTTGAGTTCTTTGAGTTAGTCACCAGGGCTGTGGAGGAAGGTAAGGCAGTGCATACAGCATACCGTGATCTGGCCAAGGCCTTTGATACCATTCCTCACTCGGGAATTACTGATAAACTCACCAAACTAGGCATCAATCCCTATATCACTAGGTGGGTTGCAAAACTGTCTCACAGATAGAACACACAGTGTGAAAGTAGCAAACTCCAAGTCAGACTGCCGACTAGTCACAAGTGGTGTCCCACAGGGATCGGTCATGGGTTCTCTCCTGTTCGGTATCTACTTCTCGGAAGTCCAGGCCAACACAAAGAGACTATGGCTGACCAAGTTCACAGACGACTGCAAGCTGCGAGCCATTATTAACTCCCCAAGTGATTCAGACATCCTACAGAAAGGCCTCAGTGAGACAAATGACTGCTGTCAAAACCATGGCCTTAAGCTTAACGCCAAAAAATGCGTTGTCATCCCCTTTGGTAAAAACTCAGGTCCCATTAATTACCACATCGATGGGAGGCCACTGAACACTGAAGACATTATAAGAAATCTGGGGATGCAGGTTGACAGCAACCTCTCTTTTGACCACCACATTGTCACTGTGGTCAGAAAATTCTTCTATGTGGCACATCTCATTACCAAGGGTTTTGCATCCAGGAAGAAAGAGGTCATTGTCTCTCTCTACTCTTTCCTCATTAGACCAATCATCAAGTATAATGCCCCATTTGACATGTACCTCACTAGACACCTGCAACAGCTGGAGAGGCCACAGAAATACCTCACGAAGAGGATCCTAGGCATTAAACACATGTCCTACATGGACAGACTCAATAGACTCCAGCTATTCTGTCTCATATCACCTACTTAGAGGCGATCTCTGCTTGACTTACAAAGGCATGTCTGACCAGCTCTGTTACAAATGCTACATCTAAAGAAATCCCAATCCCTCTGCACCACACACACCAGAGACCTCAACCTCACTACCACAATCAACAGAACATGCTGGAGGGACAAGTTCCTCACCCAGAGACTGCCCATGCTCTGGAGTAGACTTCCCATACATGTCAAGCACAGCACCTCACTGACTCTCATCAAGAGAAATCTTGATGAGTGGAAGAGTAATAGAAAGTTCACTTCGGGGATCACTCCAGTGGCTCTACTTGATAGAGGCACTGTTAACTAACGTCTGGCAGCATGATGACAGGGCACTTCTATGGGCTAGGCTTGTAAAGGCTCCAGGGACATTAGCCTATTTCACACCTATGAAGAGATTTCCCATACCCATCAAACAGTGCACCTCACTGACCCTCTTCAAGCGCATCCTTGATGAGTGGATGGGAAACCACAAATTCATCCCAGGGGTTCCACTTGTGTCCCTCAATGACAGGGGCAACAGGTGCTGACTGAGGTTTCCTTTTGGGGATAAACTCTTGGCTAGGCTTGTAAGGGCCCCAGGGCTATTAGCCTAGTAACCTCCTATGAGTAGGCTTGCCAACTGTCCAGAATTAACTGACACTGTCACTGACATTAAAGAACACAAGAATATGTTTTATTGAGCACAGTAATATTGTATGACAATTCCCTCAAGGGAATGTTAATGCACACTTCTATTCTGCACGCAATTTGCTTTCATGTACATGTCCAGAATTTTTTACATGAAAAGTTGGCAGCCCTACCTATGAGCATCTATAGGTGGGTCAATGTGTCTAGTCCTTTGTATGTACTGTGAGTGTTGTGTGTGTGCCGCTGACAACCTGTTTGGTGTTTCTTTGTGTCTATAAATAGAGAGATATAGATACACATATATACAGACATATGTGTGTGTGTGTGTGTGTGTGTGTGTGTGTGTGTGTGTGTGTGTGTGTGTGTGTAGATGTGTGTGTATGTGTATATATGGATCTACTTTGAACCACTGAAATTACATTTCTGCAAAATGTAATTTGACGACTCCATTTTCGTGAAAGTGCTTTTATCAGAATATGCACTTTCTTGAGAAACCAGTTCACTGAACAGTAAGCATGTTAGAGATAGGCATAAATGTGTTTAGTGTAGGTAAGTTTTTTTTTTTTTGTTCAGAGAATCTTTTTTTGCGAAAGTAAATTTTCGTATAAATGCACTTTTGTGAAAATGGAGTCGCGAAATTACGTTTTGGAGAAATGTAATTTTGGTGGGTCGAAGTAGACCCACATATATACATATGTATATAAAGAGATAGATATAGGTAACACACACACACACACACACACACACACACACACACACACATATATATATATATATATATAAATGTGTGTGTGTGTGTGTGTGTGTATCCACATCCTTTATGGTTTATGACTGAAAATCGATTACTTTTTGGATTTGATAAACTAAAACACACACACACACACACACACACACACACACACACACACACACACACACACACACACACACACACACACACACACTTCCCTGGCATAAAGTCTGATGATGGTGGCTGTGAAATGGGTGTAGTTAGCAAATCACATTCTGATATTCAAAATCTCCAGCAAGGACAACACCTCTCACACTGCCACAAATCCTTGTGCTTTGCAAAGCTTATCCTTTGTGATATTGCCTCAAATTCCAAATAATTTATATCCTTATTGTATTCACCCTTTATTAGGCCCATCACTGAAAATAGTGACCCCATTGGCATATGTCTCACAAAGTACTGAAAGCGGCTCCAAATGCTTCAACATTTCCTCAACAAAAAGATCTCAGGTCTCAGTAACCCTAACTGCTGTAACAGACTGATAGACCTGTCTCTCTACAAAGTGTCCTACACATTCCTGAGGGGGTCATGTCCACTAAAGTTTCCATGCAATCAAGGACCCAGCACTCTAAGATCACCATCACCACAATAAAACTAGCTGTAAACTTATACCATCACATCAATAATACCAGTTACCCAAAGCATGACACCCAAAGTATGTGGCTGATTTTATTACATTTGTAAGTACTTTGCAACATTTTATAAACAGTTCAGACAACTAATGTAAATCAGGACAAAACCAATGAAAAACAGCAGAAATCAGGACAAAAAAAAACAAACATGTTTCCACCCCCAAAGAAAGTAAATATTATTTCTTTTCAGTCTAAAGTAATGAAATTTTTCTTTTATTTTCTGACCTTTCTACATCTTTTAGCAGGAAAACTACTAATGGGACTGGGTGTGACTACTACTACTGACTCTGGTGTTACCTACTACCCGATTAGCTTCTGATTAAAACAAAAGCACAGATAAAACAAAGCATACCCAGTCCACCAAAAACAAAACCAATCAAACCACCTATCATCAATTATGAAACCAAACTAAGAAAAAAAAAAAAGAAAAAAAATACAACCACTAAAAACAAACCTCTCTAACAAACTCTCCAAACAAACCTTCACACAACCCACAAATAATCAGCTCAATTCCCAACTCTGGAAAAAACAAAAACTTTACTTTACCCACATCTAATACCGCCATCTAATACCGCCAAAGTTCAACTCAAACCAAATTAACTCTAACACTAACATCTCTATCAGCCACCAACATCTACTACCATACACCTCCCCCTGCCTCCCCCTGCCTACAATTAAATCCTTCTTTATATTTATACCACTGTTCTTTCTTACATTAAAAAGCTCCTAAGTAAACTAAAACCCTGCTGCCTTACTGCCGACCAGTTACCAAATGAATTCTTAAAAATAGCAGCTCCAGCCATCACCTGTCCTATCTCTATACTAATCAATCAGTCTATCTCTGAACAATATGTGCCTCACCTCTGGAAAGTCACTCACATCATCTCCCTCCACAAGGGTGGCCCCTCTGGAGATATCTCTAACTACTGCCCCATTGCTATCCTCTCACCTATAGCTAAGATTCTAGAGAAATGTATTCAGCGACAACTCCTAAATCACCTTACCACTAATAACCTTCTAGCAGATACCCAGGAAGGCTTTTGACTCAAGCATAGTACTAACACGGCCTTAATAACCTTCACCAACACTGGTCATCACCTTATGAACAATGGACAACTAGTCTCTGCTATTTTCCTGGACATGTCAAAAGCTTTTGACACCATTTCCACCAACTATTACTTAAACTCATGACGTACAATCTCAGTTCATCATCCCAGACATGGTTTCACAGTTATCTATCAAACCGTCAACAGGCTACTAAATGGGAGAACAATTGCTCCTGTCTACTGTCAGAATCCACTGGAGTACCCCAATGTTCAATACTTGACCCCCTTCTCTTTATCATATTTACTAACAACCTTAATTCAGCAAACCCAACTTGCCTCAGTCATACAGTACCCAGACGATACATCTCTTATCTGCTCTGCCCCTTCCCCACAAGAAATACAAGATAAGATGCAAAAATCATTTCAGGAAATTAAAACTTACCTATCAAACCACCAACTCATTCTTGACCCAAATAAGACTAAGTTAATGATTTTCACAAACAAAACTACCAAACAGTGCTCCCTACCCCTCTTTATTCAATCCACCAATGGTACCAAAATTGAGCCTATAAACCAGGCCAAACTCCTAGGTATTACAGTAGATGACTGGGTAAACTTTGATATTCATATTTCCCTAACAATCAAAAAAGTCCATGCTAAACTCAGTGCTCTCTATACAGCCAAACCTTACCTAATACTCCAAGCCAGGGTAGCCACAGCTAGATCTCAGCTTCTGTCTACCCTTCTCTACAGCTCACACATCTTCACTAACCTATAACTAGGGTTGCCACCTTCCTTTGCTGCTAAAACCGGAGTAAAACCACACCCCTGCGTCACTTAATAACCCCGCCCACCCCTTCCCTCCCCACCCACATCCCACCCATTTTGTGATGTCACAATGACATCACTCTGCAGGAATGCCCTCTTTTTTCATTCTTGCTGCCTGCTTTTGGCTGATTTACTATGCTTTCTGTAAAAAAACCATAGTAAATCAGCCGATTTACAAACTCCGATAGTCTGTTTCCTTTTTGAAACAGAATAGTACAGTGTTTTCTGGACTATCGGAGAATCAGTTTGATTTCCAGATAGTCCGGAAAAAAAACGGAGGGGTGGCAAGCCTACCTATAACAAGGCTGACCTTCATAACCTAGATTCCTGATATAACAAAATAGCAATGTTTGCCACCAATCATCTCCATAAATCCCATCATTGCTCTGTTCTACAACTTAACTAGCTAGAACTTCCCAACTTGTTAACATTAAACCAACTTACCCTCACCCACAAAATCCTTCACAGCCCCAATAACTGCCCTGTAATGTGTTTATATCTTTTGATTTGGCATGCTCTCTGACAGCTTCAAATTTTACTCAGTTATCAAGAAATCTGTAGTTTACATTTCTAAGTTGTTCCTATTTGTAATAGTTTGGCTAGTTTACTTTTAACATATGATTTTGTATGGATAATATTCAGATCTTACTATTATAAATTCTGTATTTTTTTATTTGTCTTGTTTTTGGAGCTTTTCTCCCAGGTCTCTGATGAAAACGGGCTACTTGCACAATCAGAGACTACCCAGTAAACAAATGTAAATAAATAAATAAATAAATACAACATAAAAAAATAATAATAAAAATGTATTACCGAGGTCAGCTGCAGTTCATAATACATTTTTTCAGCCAGTTTAGGTCAAAGTCATTTACTCACAAAACATATTTATACCCAAATTTATCTCAGCATAGGCCTCAGTTTTAGTAAGCAATCTCATTAAATGACAAAGAAAAACATTTACAAGTGGTGTTCTTTAAACGTGTGCAAACTGGTCAGTATACAAACACAAGCTATTAACACATCATTTTATCTTTTATTTACCATCACCACTAGTTAAAGCCGCAGTGGTGCAGCGGTAGCGCTGTTACCTCCCAGCAAGAGGTTCTCCTGTTCAATTCTCGGCTGGAGTGCCTTCTGTGTGGAGTCTGCATGTCCTGATTCTCGGCTGGAGTGCCTTCTGTGTGGAGTCTACATGTCCTCCCTCCGGTTGAGTGACATTTGAAAGATATGCATGAATGGGTGTGCCTTTGTTGAGGGATGGGTGTTGGGCTGGCACCTTGGCACCATAAAAAAAAATCAAATGTCAACCATTAGTGTATTGGAGTTCAGCTGTGGTGACCCCTAACCAAGAAAATCTGAGAGAAAAACAACAACTAGTTACAACACAAAATGACAGCCAATGGGGGGGGGGGGGTTCACAGCTTGGTTTATGCGAAGATATAGAGCAACATTAATAACCTCGTCCATCTTGTTATTCAAGCCTTGCAACTAAATATTTCATTTATTTGTGTGTGTGCGTGCGTGCATGCATGTGTGTTTGTTTAAATTTATCAAATCCAAAAAGTAATCAATTTTCAGTCATAAACCATAAAGGTCCAATACACAAGCACACAGTCACACACTCACACACCTCAGCTCTGCCAGTTTTTGGGGAACACATGTAACGTGTTCTCAAACTTTTGTTCCATCCCTCCTAAATCTGGAAATTATTTTGTGTGAATAGCACCCTAACAGTACCTTTCCCTAAATATTTTCTCTTTGTCCAGAATTCCCAGGTAAAAGTTGAGACATGAAACATACATACACACACAGATTGTGCTAAAACATATGCAGCTATAAAATATATGCAGCTATGTCCAACATTAGAGGAGTGGGCCACTTTTTCCCTTTTGTCAGGCTCCAACTTTTTTAAAAATAAATTGTTTATTGCACTCCTTTTGAAAAACTGTTTAAAATTATACAAATTGGTGCACTCAACAAACCAAATAAAATTTCTACATCTATTAATAAAAATGGTCTGTTGCCATGGATATGAACTTCACCACTACACCTGTTACCAGCTTAGTGGATATGGGCATCCTGAGGCAATGTAGAAAGTGGCTCATATTTACCAGTTAATTATTAAACAAACTGATATGGTATGCGAGAAATGTATTTACAATGTCAGTGGAGGAAAAGCTTTCACATAAAAGCACTCCTAATGTCAATAAGGTTGTCAGTAGTACACACATACTGTACTGATCACACACAATTCCAATAGACCCATATATTCTGAGGCATAGGATCATAGGAGGTTACTAGGCTATTGGCCCTGAGGCCCTTATAAGCCTAGCCAAGAGTTCTGCCCATGTTTAGACAAATCAGCACCCGATGCCCCTGTCCAGCAGGGACATGGGTGGAATCCCAGGGTATATTTTCTGTTTCCTATCCAGTTATCCAGGTTGCACTTAAAAGAGGTAAAGAGGTACTCTGCTTGATGTGGAGAGGAAGTTTATTTCATAGATGAGGGAGTCTCGGGGACACATATCTGTCCTGCCAACAAGTCTTGTTGATGTCACAGACCAGGTTGAGGCTGTGCGTTTGGGTTACTCAAGTGGAGCTCGACTTGCAGATATGCAGCAGTCCTAAGGTGGAGTCCATGATCACCTTGTATGCCAGACAGAGGTCACCTCTGATGAGTCTTTATGAAACTGACTAGAGGGATAAGACTTTTAGCCTATCTGTGTATGGTAGATGTTTGAGGCCCTGGATTCTCCTAGAGAGGAACCTCTGTGGTCTCTCCAGCTGCTGCATGTGCTTTGCGAGGTACATGCCAAAAGGTGCATTGTACTCAATAATGGGCCTTATATGGGAAGAATACTGGAGTGTTATGACCTCCTTCTGCCAGGATGAGATACCCTTACTTATGAGGTGGGCCATGTAGAAGGCTTTGTGTCCCACGGAAGTAACATGGTGGTCAAAGTTCAGGTTGCTATCAACTTAGGTGCCCAAATGCCTCACAACTGATTGAGTGCTTAGGGTGTTGTTATTAATGTGATAAGTTGTGGGGACATCACTCTCCCCAAAGGGGATGATGATGCATTTTTTTGGTGTTCAGCTTGAGGCCATGTTTCTGGCACCAGTCATTTGTCTGAGTGAGACCCTCTTGGAGGATGTCCACATCACTAGGGGAATTCATGACAGCACCCAGCTTACAGTCATCTGCAAGCTTGGTTGTCCATAGCCTACTGGCTTTGGCCTACACCTCAGAAAAGTATATCCCAAATAACAGGGGCCTTAAGACCAAACTCTGGGATATGCCTCTTGTTATGGGTCCACTGCTTGAGGTGGCTTCCCCTATTTTGACTACATGGATTCTATCAGTGAGCCAGTTTGCTACCCATGTGGTAAAATATGGATTGATGCCTAGCTGAGAGAGTGTATCTATTTTGCTTGAGTTGGGAATAGTGTCAAAGGCTTTGGCCAGGTCAAGGTAGGTGGTGTGTACTGTCTTCCTCTCGTCCATGGCTTTAGTGACTGTCCCAAAGAAGTCAACCAAATTTAGCAGCCATGACCTCCCCTTGATGAAGACAAACTGTGTGGGATCAAGTGTTTGGAAGTTGCCAATATCCTTGTTAACGAGGTCCATGATAATCCATTCCATGGCCTTGCAGATCAGGCTAGCTAGGCTGATGGGTCTATAATTTCCCAGATCGGTGGATGCTCCACCTTTGTGTAAAGATATGACAGTGGTTGTCCTCGACTCAGCTGGATGAAACCAGTACTCAGGCTTTGGTTGAATAGGGTGCCTAATGGTGCTGCAAGTTCCTGGCGGAGTAAATGTAGGAGGCATCCTGGAATGTTATTGGGTCCCATGGAGGCTGTATTTTTTGCCTTTGAGAGAGCAGTGATGACCTGTTATATAAGGGGAAGAAGGCAGGTACTGGGGATATCCTGATTTACTAATGAGGGGACAGAGGGGTAAAATTTTTGCTGAATCTGTCACCCAGCAAGTTTGCTATATCTATGGCATTTGTATATGTGGCATTTAAATGTAACCTACATAATCCCCAAAGAACTCCTAGGTGAAGTACCCTTAACAAACTCCCTCAGCCACCTTGAATGCACTCTTTCATAATAACACCCACATCAACCCATACAGCCACATCTCATTGAGCCTCTACTTCTAAACCCATATGGCAAGCCACCACAGAATCTAATATTCTGGTCAATGGAGGCCTCATTGTAAGATACACTGATGTCCCTCTCACCAGGCTGAGTAAAGGGAAAGTCATAGTCAGTTGCTTATCAGAGGCCAGGATCCACCACATTGGTAACACACTCAGGTCAATGGACCACAAGTACTAGTATGACTCAGTAATAATCCATGTGGGTGTAAATGACCTCAGATGTACCTCCCTAGACAATATGAAGAGGGACATCATGGAGCACTCAAAATGCATGTCTCAGACTGCTATGAGCATAGCATTAAGCATAATTTTACATTCTCCTAGGATGATGCCACAGTATGAAGAAAAGATGACTGACTTTAATAACTGGCTTAGTTTCTGGTGTCATTCTACTGTAATGAAATATTTGTCAGCATAGAAGGATATGGTTAACAGACCATGTTGCTTTGCCAGAGATGGTCTGTACCTCTCCCGTCCATAAAATGCCACTCATACTTCTGTCATTACAATCCACCGGTATCAGTCAATAAGCAAAATATCTGCAGAAAAATATTTGCAGAAGTAAAATTCATCCAAATAATTCCACATTAAAGAGATTTGTAACTAATGAAGAGACTGCTACTAGCAAACAACTTTACATTTCGGTGTTTCATCTACAAATTGCCCCCTCCCTAACCCTAAAGCCCCAATTGATACTTAAAGCTACATTCCACTTCCCCTCCAATTCCAGATCACTCCCTAAACCTAAATTACCTTAGACGTCCTGCTCACCATGGCTCAGTAAACTGAAAATTCTCAACCCCCTCCTTAATGTTCTTATCACTCCTTAAACCTAAAATCCCCTGTCTTCTTCCTATACTAAAACTACCCTTCACCCTCTGATCCATGAGCTCTTAACCTAAAATCCCCACCCCCAACCCAAAAGTCCCGACAGTTCCATAAAATGTAAATTCCATGTCCCCTTCTAAACCTTAACATCTCTATTATGCATTAAACCTAAAATTCCTGTCCCTTCCACTCTCTGTTCCCATATCTATACCCAAAAGCACCCTCCCATCTCCCTTTCTCCACTTATCTGGTCCACAGCAAGCACTTGTTTGCATCTGTTTCCTAGGAAGCAAGCAGATGGTATGGCAGCTGTGATGCTGAACTTACATTCAGTTTTGAGCATGAGCAAATGATCAGATGGGTTTACAGCCATTGGAGTTCCTGTCTGCATGTTTCTGACATTCAAGCAGCTGGAACACCCACTACACCGGACTTAGATGGTGAACTACTTCATATGCTATGAACAAAGTGAAGAGAAATTGGACAGAATACAGAATGCCATTACCTTAGACTACAGTAACATCATATAAGGTGTTGCTACTATTATGAAATTATTATGGAATGCTTGGTAATAGGTATGTTATGATAGGTGTGTTTTAGATCCAGCTTTACCAAGGAAGGCAATACAGAGAATAGTGGTAGTGAAGTGATAACATCTTGAACTTCTAAACAAAAGGGTTTAGACCAGAAAGATCTAGCACTTGGTCCCAAGGAGCCTTCTGGTTTGAAAATTAGATAAATTGTGAATAATAACCTTTCCTTGAGAGATTAAATGACACTGGATTCTATGACTTGAGACAGAATTCTGTGTAAAATGTGAAAAAATAGAGGAATTTGGATCCCTGGGTGAGGGGGAATCCAATGGAAAGGAGGGTGGTCTCCCAATGAAGTATTATATCCACTTTGGATTATGTTCAGAACCCAACTCTCTCTGAAACAATGTGATTCCAGTAAAGAGGATGGAGTGTCAGAAAAGGAAAGATTTCCAGAGCTGGGGATGTTGAACAGGCAGGTAATCATGCTGACTGATAGGAATGTACTTTACTTTCAGAGACATTTCCTTTCTGTATTGAGCCTCCTTTCCATTTTTGAAACCTCATGACTAGCTCTACAATGCTTACATTGTTTGTTAGAAAAAGGAACTAAAGAGGAGGAAAGCTATTTGTTGTGAAAAAAACAAGAGTGAAAAATCTGAATCAGTCCAGCAATTAGTTTTCAAACAAGTACATCTGCTGCACAGAGACAAAACACACCAAACAAGTCTCTATTTCAGATTACACATCAGGGAAAGTTTGAGAAGCTAAGCAAATGTCCTCAAAAGTGATCTTGATGTAGTAGATATGGAGGAACGTCAGCAGCATCATGAGTACATTTTAAAATATCTGTAGCCGCTGGAGAAATGGATATTACAGAAGCATTTAATGAATTCTTTTACTCGGAAGAAGGGAGGTTAATCATAAATTTATCCACATTCCAAAAAGACACAATAAAAAACTTCAACATATGAATGTGACAATTTAAAATCCTGAAAGTTAAAGAATACATTTATGCTCACCATATGATGAGTGCTACAGCAGCCTTAACTATATGTTTTATATTTTACATAGGCTATAACAGTCAGATAGCTTCCAAAGCTTCAGGATACATTTCATGGGTCTAAACCATCAGTGAGATTCAAAAGAGCAAACACAGACCTTTCCTGTGACCAAACAGCAAGCTCTTCTGAGGCTTTCAAGGATGGATGGTCTCCCTATGCTGCTTTTTTCTGGGTAGACAAGTTCCCTCTGGGGAAAGAAATCTTCCAGCTTAGAAAAAAAAAGTTATGTACTCATAGGTAGGTACTAGGCTATCTGCCCAAAGGCATTTATAAGCCTAGCTGGAACTGTGTTGGCTTTCGCCGCCCCCTTAGATTAGTTCCCTGTGCCTCTGTCCAGCAGAGACACTGACATGATCCCTGGTGTAAACTTTCTGTTTCCCATCCACTTGTCAAGGTTTCTCTTGAAGAGTGTTAGTGAGGGGCTCTGCCTAATGTAGATTGGAATCTTGCTCCAAAGCATGGGAAGTCTCTGGGACAGGAATCTATTCCCTCCAGCATGACCTATTTATTGTTGTGGTGAGGTTTAGATCCCTAGAGCATGTGGCTTGAGGGGATAAGATTTTCTTTAGGTGGAGCACGTCCATCAATTCTGAGTTGGACATGGCCTTGTATGTCAGGCAGAGATCACCTCTGAGTAGGCGGTATGCAACTGAGTACAGCTGGAGTTTCTTCAGTCAAGCTGCATAGAGCATCTGTTTGAGGCCAGTCATCCTTTTGGTGAGGTACTTCTGTGGTCTTTCCAGCTGTTGCAGGTGTCTTGTAAGGTACATCCCAAATGGGGCGTTGTACTCAATGATGGGTCTGATGAGTGCTGAGTAGAGGGGCACAATTACCTCTTTTGTGATTAGGTGGGCCACGTAGAAGGATTTTCTAACCACTTTGGCAATGTGATTATCAAAGGAGAGATTACTATCTACCTGTGTCCCCAGATCCCTTATTACATTTTCCATATTTAGGGGACTACCACCTATATGGTAGTTTGTGGGTACTTTGTTTATTCCAAAGGGGATGACTATGCACTTTTTGGCATTTAGCTTGAGGCCATGATTTTGACACCAGGTGTCCGTCTCAGTGAGACCCTTTTGGAGGATGTCTGTGTCAGCCGGAGAGTCAATTATAGCCCCTAGTTTGCAGTCATCTGTGAACTTGGTCAGCCATAGTCCTCCTGTGCTTGCCTGTACCTCTGAGAAGTATATGCCAAACAGGAGGGGTCCTAGAACTGAGCCCTGGGGAATGCCACTTGTAACCGGTTTAGAGTGGGACCTAGCTCCCGCAACTCTCACCATGTGGGTTCCCTCCATGAGCCAATTGGCAGCCCATCTTGTGATGTAGGGGTTTATGTTCAGGCTGGTGAGCTTGTCTATACTGCCATAATGGGGAATGGTGTCATAGGCTTTTGCGAGGTCTAGGTAGGCTGTGTGTACCACCCTTCCCTCGTCTATAGCCTTGGTAACTGTCTCAAAGAAGTCCACCAGGTTTAGGCAGCATGATCTGCCCTTAACAAAGCCGAACTGGGTAGGGTTCAGTGTTTGGAGGTTCCCAATGTCTCTGTTAATGAGTTCCATGATGATGCACTCCATAGCCCTGCAGACCAAGCTAGTCAGGCCTATAGGGTGATAGTTCCCGGGGTCTGTTGTGGCTCCACCTTTGTGGAGCGGAATAGCTATTGCTGTGCGCCACTCTATGGGTACGTAATCTGAGGAGAGGCTGAGTCTGAACAGTGTATTTAGGTGAGGGGTTAGTTCGTCTTTGAGCTCACATAGGATGCAGCCTGGGACACTGTTCAGTCCCATTGATGCTGTATTTTTGGCTTTGGAGAGGGCTGTTTTAACCTGAGTGTCTCTGATTTCATGGGAGCTACATTCTTCTGGTACGGTTATGGGCCCTTTTGGGGGTGAGAGAGGGGTGAAGTTTGCACTGAACCTGTCTGCCAGGATGTTGGTGATATCAGTCAGTTCAGTATATTTTGTACCATTCTGCACTAACTCTGAGCAGATCTGAGCATTGCCACTTAGATTCTTGACATAGCTAAAGAATGCCTTGTGGACATCTTTGGCGTCCTTGGCAAGTTTTCTTTCGAAGCTCGCCTTGGTTGATTTTATGAGGGATCATATTTTTTTGCTGATACTGATCAGGGATGTCTCCCTTCTTGGGATTTTACTCTTTTCTGTACTAGTTTCCTCCTTCTGTTGTATAGCTTGTTTATGGCAGGGGTCCGCCAGACTGGTTTCCTTTTCTTAGAGGAGTGAATCTTGGTTTTGCTTGGGATAGCACGATCCATGCATTCTTGACCAACATGTGTCTGTTGTTGTAAGAAATTCCTTTTGTATTACACAAGGGATTGTGTCTAGATCTAGGGATGTCATTGACCCCCTTTACTCAGCCTTCATCAGGCCAGTCATTAAGCATAATGCCCCTTTTGGTATGTGTTTGTTCAGGCACATGCAACAATTGGAGCTCCCACAATGCTACCTTGCTAAAAGGATACAAGGCTTAAACAACAGGTGCTACATGGAGCAACTGAAACCCCTGTCACTATACTTGGTATCCTACACACTTGTAAGATGTGAGCTGTGTACAGCATAGAAGGCATCCTCTGACCTATTACTAATGGATTTACTGCACATCATTAAGTCAAATCCCATCAGAAGTACTTTACCTAGGCATCTAAACCCCTTCTACAACATTAATAGGGCAGTTTGGAGGGACAGGTATATTTCACAGAGGACACCACTGCTCTGGAACAGACTCCCCATCCACATAAAACAGTTCATTCCTGTCCATTTGCAAAATTTACCCCAAAACTGCCCCATGCACTACAAATGGGCAGATGCAGTTCCTAAATGCTGTATCCTAGGCATGGGTCCAGTCAAATTATCTATGGTATGATCCCAGTTATTCTCATTAGGGGTAATATGTAATTATCAACCATGGGACAGATAAGGCCAATATATATATATATATATATATATATATATATATATATATATATATATATATATATATATATATATATATATATATATATAACCAGTGTGATAGGTTATTTCAAACACAAAAAGGTAAATTAGCTAGATGAAATGGCCTGCACCATATATCTCCTTACTCCCCCTTTTCACTCATTTCCTAACTTTCCCCAGGATTCATGAAGCTCGGCGCAAGGCCGGCGTTAAGCTTGCGCCAACCGTGCAGTGTGTAGATGGTGCAGGAGTGCCAAATGCATATTAATGAAGGTGTGCTGCCACCACAGCCACGCGCATAGGAAACGAGCACGAGTGCATAGGGCGTGTCGAAGTGCCGCACAGAGGCATGGAAATGTCAGCTGTCAACGTGCAACCTAAAATGCTTGAATATAACAATTTGCCTGCAATAGTAATCACACCTGTCAGTTTCCGTGGATACTGAAATGTATGCAAACCATGCAAGACAGTTCTTGTGAACACAAAATTAAGAAGCAAACACAAATGCACGGTAGGGAATATCGAGTCTCCATCTCTCGAACAAATGACACAGAAAACCGTGTGCCCGTATTCTAATGCAGTGTAGATAGTTATACCAAGTGGAAGTAAAACGCATCATGTTAGTGCGCCGCCAATAGCTACATCTAGCCCAATGGTCAGGGTTACCAGCTGTCCCACATTGTGAGGGATAGTACACAGCTGGGCAGATGTGTCCATACCAAAACCATGATAAATGTAAATATCTAGCAACTGTATGACAGAATTATATCCCACAACACATGTAATAGTCACATACAATAGGTATGTCTATATGTAACATATCACATGTGACAAGAAATAGAATAAGCAAGAAAATGAAACAGAAGGAGCATATAAACTGCTACAACAATAAGCTAACATGTAGGCAGATAGGAAAAGTATTATCCGTAGTGCTGACCATGGGTATGTGTTGTCCTGTAAAATCAGATATGTGTCCGGAATATATCCCATCCTGGACATATGAAAAGGTGGCACCCTACCAATGGTCAGAGCAGTCGGCCAAAATCCGCCCATATGCGGTCCAAGCCGTACTTGTCAGGATGTGTCACAGTTGAACGCATATTACCCGGGTGTACCAACCAAGTCATGAAAGTTAAGTATGGGCGTGTACCTATGTGTGTGTGATGTACAGCATGTGGAAGGTGAAACATGCCAGGGTAGTCCACACAACCATACAGGTACCTGACATACGTAGTGTATGCAATGTGTACCCTTGACCGTGTCATGGGCCATCAACTAAAGAAGTGATGGATGGAGTGTCAGGAATATGTGTGTGGGGGAGATGGGTAATGGTATAATCCACAAAGGCGAGACTGTGTTGGATGCAGAATAGGTGAACTGGAGGTGTATGAGGGAGCAGCTGGTGAATCAGAAAGAAACACAAAGAGCAAGTATACACATCTGCAAAACAACCTGACAGGCCATACTGTAGAACACAATCACACAAACATATGAATATTAAAATGTGCGATACAAATGTACAGAAACGTCACCGGCATATACCCACAGAATGGTCTGGATGGAACCGGCCCATTCAAATGCAACACACCTGGATGCATAATTGAATACCCATCACCCCCTCCACAGCACACAACCTGCCCCCATACCTGAACGTCCACCAAATCCAGCCATACTCGGCCTACTAGCTAGGCACAGCCATATCTACACATAGTGACCACTACTCATATGTAGTAGGCAGTGTCACCCTAGGCAGTTTCAGGATTGCAAACTATGTATCCCTTGCATGTAAAACCCCAACATATTTTCATAAAGCCAAAAGAATGGACGGTATTGGTTTTGTTCAATTTTTGGATATCCCTCATGGGATAAGTAACCTATGTAAACATCAGACTGGGTATCAGGACATGATGTCCAGTCCTGTAGACATCCAGACACAAGTTGAATATGCAGTAGTGGTGCACGTGACTGTCCAGCCCTAGATGGTCATGCAGAACCTACTACCCAGGATCAAACACCTGCCTGTGACGCACGTCTCCCCACATGAATAATCGAGAGAATATATTGTACAAATTCACATAGTGGCACTTGAAAATAGGGTGATTAAGGAGCTGACATAAACAGGGTACCTCCTGACCCACTGTGTGAGGGGCAGTCACTGTTTGGGTAGGTGTGTCCTGACCAACAATGGTACAATAGCAAATGTCCTGTGATTGTAGGAAATAACTATGTGCCATACTTCATGTAACAGTTGCCTAAAGTAGTCATGTCTGGATATAAAATATGTAATTCGTACAAGAAACAGACTAAGCAACTAAAGTGCTGAAGGAATAGGCTCTCAGCTAGGAAAATATTGAATGTTCTAAACCCTGCACTGACTGTGGGTATGTGTTGGCCTAAACAATCTGGTGTCTCCAGAATATATCCCATCCTGTACATATGAAAATGTGGCAGTCCTACCAATGGTCAGAGCATTCACACAATAACTGGCCAGCCTCTTAATCACTCACAAAGCCAGTGACCTTTGGAGGAAAGGTGTTGAATGAGAATGACTAATGAAAAGAATTAAGAGTAATAGATGCTTTTAACTGCATAAAATAAGTAGTAATACATATGTCTCCGAATCTGTCAACACATTCCAAGTTGATAGTACTAATATTGTAGAAGTGTCCGTGATTGTCCCTGATTTGTCATTGCCTTGCCCCTGTTGAAATTAGTCCCCATGTATCACAAAGGTCCATACACATATGTACACCAACCAACTGTCACATTTGTTGACAGGACTATTGCATACCTGTAGTGAATTCATAAGTGATGTCCAGAATAATATTCATCGTATATATGAATGAAATAGTCAAATGTGAAGGGAAACACCAGTGGAAACTCCCCCAATCTGTATCATGTAGTGCCAACCTAATGATGTGGTCAAAGGTGCCCAAACCCCTGAGTTTGTAAA
>NC_056744.1:1535401071-1535441071 GCF_019279795.1 Protopterus annectens
GTTGACACAACGTACGACATGTGTCCCGAGACAGGGAGCGTGGGCAATGTGTAGGGGTGTGCTCATACCCCAGCTGCGCTCATAGTATTTGTCATGAGTGCTGTAGACGGGTGCCAGGTAGGTGAATCATGGGTATGCAATAATAGGCTTAAGTGTGCAGGTGCTGGTTGGCAGAGATGTAGTAGGCCCGCCCAGTGGAAGTCATTAATATTCCTATGTGGGCATAGCAGACACCTATACCTCCCAAACCTGAAGAGCATATCTACTGGATAGTCTGTAAACCATCGGGGGAATACATAGGGACCATATCAGTGCCGTGTACCCGATTAGCATGGACTCCATAGTTATGAATCAGAATGTAACAAAGTCCAACTAAACACTTCCAGAACTAGTGATATTAGGTGGACAGGTGGCGGAATACAGGTAATGACTGATGACAACATGTATGAGTCATAAACAGCATGTACCTCGACAAATGTGAATGAATACATATGCTCTGTGACTGTCAATATGTTTGGTTAATAGAAGCAATCATCTAAATGTGTCCCTCAGGGTATTATGCAGTGTCCCTGATACAGTGTTCATTCTCCCCCACTGGTATGTGAGGTCTGCTAGTGATGGAAAGCGCATATTTCGCTGACCACCTTAGGTAGATGATAGCATAATAGATGTGGATTACCACCTGTTCGCCTTTGAGGGACACACCAGTCTGGGCAGTTGTGACCTGCAAAATGAATGTTATCGGACATGGCCTGTGAGTTCGAGAAAGGAGGTCATATATTGTGTGTAGTGGTGTCATAAATGTATTTTGTTGTATCAGAAACAGCTACATGTTATAGGAAAAAGTATTAGCAACTATAATGCTACAAGAATAACCTTAACATATGCAAATCGGTGAAGTAGTCAGTTTACTACTGGCTGTGGGTATGTGTTGCCTTGCCAAATGTGATAGCTCTACATATAGGTCCTATAGGGCTGCCACCATTCCGAATGGCCAAAGTGGGACCTGCTCTGTAGAAATGTCAGACGCACCAGGGCAGAACATACCTACAGCCGTGCATAATACAGAAATATACATATTAACACAAATCAAAGCTTAGTCTAACAACAGTGAAGTTGCTTATGCTACTTCACATAACATATCGACGTGTCATGTATACAAGACCCATTACATGCAACTTTTACAGACACGTAGAATATAAGAATGTCCTCTAATCAGGACAGTTGCAATGGCTAGAGTATTGTCACATGATACATATGCCTAATGAGGGACTGTCCCATGCAAAGTGGGAAAGGTGTTACTCCTACAGTCTCCCGTCGTCCAATCTAAAAGGTGGAAAACCTACATTAGGTATGCGGTAGCATGACCCAGCTGACAGCTGCGTTAACCAAATAACATTCACATGTCAGCATTGCAGAGTATTGGTTCCCATGTATCAGCCAGATGGGAGCAGATTGTATGAGGAACACGCATATGATATGATTATGTCACTGGACAGGCCGCCGAGTCCGTACAGTCGAACGCCTGCCTTCGCCTAATGGTTAGACATACCCGATACTGTAATCATGTAGTCCAATGTAGTATACATCACAAGGATTCGCACACACCCAGCGTGAGTGACAAATGTAAGCACAAATGTCGGCGAGCGAGTGGGTGTAAGCGTGTTTGTCTACCAGTATGCCAATAGTGCACTGTTAAAGAAATGTGGAGTCTAAACGGGTATAAGGAGTTGTAACTAGAGGTCAGCAGTGCTTAACACCATGCAAACCCACACACAACCGCTCCCACCTGCTGGAATGTGCCTTACCCACTCCGTATCCAAAGGCGTCATTCTGTCCACAAACAAAGAACCGTCCTTTGCATGTGTTGGTAGCAATACCCTGCACACATAGCTCATGTGAATTATGAATACACCATGGCATATGTACAGACAATAGACCACACACATACCATACAGCACAGTCATCCAACAGTATAGCAATGTGCTGGCAGATATGTCCAGACCACTGGTGTTTGCAGGCCTGGCTGTCCTGTGTTTCAGTGTGTGAGCATGTCCAGTATGACTGTTACGCATGTTGTCGATTGACATTACCGTCATACCGTCATGTGTGTGAGCATGCCAAGTATGGTCAACTGGATCACATGTGTCACATGTCCAGATAGTCAGTACTGTGGTGCCGACCCCTGCGTTCTACATGGACAGGTGGCATGCTGTGTCTGCAGGGTAGCTAATGGTCATGTGGCATTGACAGTTGCTACATTTCTGCATAGCGTGGTGGGACATCCAACCACATCCACAGTCCTACACAGCACCGGGGGTGGCGCACATGACTCTCACATGTGTACATTGGAAGGGGGGCACAGCTGACAGTTGTACACATTTGCCACTACTGTACTGGTATGCCAGGTACTCCATGTCAGTGTGTGGACCTACCTAAATTGCTGGTTGGAGGCATACCAATGTACGTCAGATCCTAGCTTTAATTACCAGCACAGTGGTGTCGGACATCCTAGCTTTCACAACCAGCATCCAACTGCCTGGCCTGCTGTAGTCTGTGTGTGTCTGTCGGGGTTGGGGTCATTCATTGGGCATATCCAGAGGCCATTGTATATTATTTGTCTGTATTGGTCTACACCTGTCCAGCTGTATGGAACGTGTGTGGGCTGTATGGACACACATGATGTTCAGCCCATAACCTGCAGTGGGTTAGGACACCCTGTGTACTACCAGCTACTATTGTGACCTTGGTATGTGCTACAGATGTCATGGTGCCACTATGGACGTGTACTGTCTGCTGCCCTAACATTCGGCCACAAAATTCTCTTGTATGCTCCCATCCATACCATAGCAACGGGTAAATACACATTCTAATACAACTGCCAATTGTTAGGTCGATAGATGTACCTTGGGGGTGTTCCGGACCTGAGGACGGTGCTGGAGGGCTGCCTATGTCGGATGCACACAGTGCACTTCCTATGCATGGTTGAGCACAGGTAGTGTCATGTTTGCCATCCATTGTACTGTGTGTGAGTCAGAGAGAGTGAAATCCCTGGGTACCTACCGTGTCAGTGCATATGCCTTGTGTTGCCTCTTTGCCAAGCGCAAGTCATACTGTGCACGGCCCTTTCATTTACTGGGCCCAGCTCAGGTAGTTCCTCCTCCAAGTCACACTGTGCCTGTACAGGCCTTGGCAGTGGTGGTGGGCCATGCGACCCAGCCCCATGGTGTTCCTGCTGCAACTGTTACTGCAGGATCAGATTGTGTAACATAGCAAATACCATAACAATTTGTGTGCATACCAGAACCGTGACCTGAGCATCCCAAACACATGCTCAATTATATGTCTTGCCTGTGCATCTGCCTCATTATGGTTTGATTGTTCAGGTGTGTGTGCATTGCTGATGGGTGTCATCAGCCACGACTACAGTGGTTACCCAGTATCCCCCACTAGGAGACTGTAGGGGATGTCCATATTGGCAAAGGTGTGGTACAGCTGCATCATATGCCATATATCGGAATCGTCATAGCTTCCAGGGCAGACAGCACACACATTCAATTTAATGCCCTGGCCATCACATATGGCCTAGCTGTTGGAGGGTATGCCCCTGAAGTTAATGTAGGCCCTACCCCGCTCACCGGGTGGTGCTTGATGCATACGTGTGTGCAGGCTATAGCACCCAGTACCCCAGGGTAGTCAGCCATGTGGTGGAAGAGATGCATATTGCTGGTCTACTAATCACGTGTGTTGAGGACATGTACGTGCTCACTAGCATGTGTTGACATGGCATCTGTAAACTGGTGCAATACTCTGGATGCAGATGCCTGTGAGATCCCCATGATATCCCCAGTTGTGCTTTGGGAGGTAACTGTGGCTAGTATGCCTAGGCCAACACATACTGTGGTATCCACTGTGATGGGTTTCCCTCAGCCTGTTTGATGTGTCAGGTGTGGCAGGCACAGGTCAACAAGCCACTGTAGGAGGTCTCTGCCCACCCCATAGCACTCCACTATCCCCAGCTCATGTAGCCCCTGGTAAGTCACCCTGGGTCTATAAAGTCTTATGTCACCCCAGTAAGGGTTGTTCGGCAGCATACACATCCTCACCACCCTCAGCCTCCTGCACATGTTAGTCTATGTTGCCTGCTGCAGCCCTTCTCATTTGGTTGGACTGTATTGTGAAATGTCCCCGCATGTATACACCGGTGGTGTAGAGTGTGGAAGAAACCTGTGTGTATGGTGCTTGCTCACATTACAGTAGTGTTCTGGTGTGGGCTGGCCATGTAATCTGCTGATTGTGCTGATCATCACCTGTTTGTGCAGCCTGTTCACCCTGACTACCCCACTACTGCTTTTGTCCCTCCCAATGTCACCAGGCAGGTATAGACACACCCCTATCTTAGGCATGCTAAGGCAGGAGCACTCCCGAGGCACAGGTCTCCAATGTACGTACAGTATGCCTGACCCCCCCTCCCATGCTTTCAGCTAAATTTGAGCCCTGCACCCGGCTATCTACACACATACATTTCAGGGATCTGCATCACACCCTGGGGATAAATGGGATACACTATTGTCAACCTCATCTGCATAGTATAGTCTTCTAATGCATAGTTATATGACCCATACCGAACCTCCAAATTAATAACCACTGCTTACTGTCGCTCAGATCTGTACACAACTGGTTACAGGTGCCTTACTATCACCGTATTCGATGTCCCATGGTCTTCCCAGCAACAAAACAACTGGTGTCTACACGACTAGAACCCAGGACCCTGCACACCACAGATGATGTGCTTTACCACGACGCCATGGCAGATATACATACATCTGAGGTGATCACGTACAGATCATCCAGCACAAACATTCAATAGTGCTAATGTCCACATACATATATGTATATATCTATGTCTGTCTATCTATATCTACATATATCATATATATTAAATATATACATGTACACATATATATATATATATATATATATATATATATATATATATATATATACATACATACACACACATATGTAGATATTGCATTTATATCACAACGGCGGACCACATGACACCAAAGCATTAGACAGGAATGAAAAGGAAACTGCATGTGCCAGCTGCATTATGTAGTGTTGTCACTGTCAAGGCAAGTGTGTTTCATTGCGTCACACAGGTCAAACTGTATTAAGGGTAGAGTAGGGCTGCTGACATTCACTCACCAGACCTATTGGTGAATGTATGTGTTGACAACCCAGTGTCTTGGCCGATTATGTGAGCTGTGGACACTATATAGGAAAGCAACAAAACACACTCAACACATCCTGAAGCTAGCCACCCACAGATACCAAAACATAGGGTATGACTGCCAAACACACACACATGCCATGCCTTGGAATCGAGCACCTGCCTGTCTATTCTACCACACTACAGCATTACGCAGTAACAGAGCACACTACCGAGATTTCTGGATCGCACCACTCCCAGAGGCAGACTCCTAGGTGGGTGACATCATTAGAAAAGGCAAAGACGCCGATAGAGAGTGTACGGAGAGTGAGCTGTCTAAAAACATTATTCTGTCCTAAGGTAGCTGGAAACACACACAGCAGGGCTGGGATTAGAACATAGAACTAATTACCTTATCACACTACAGCATTATGCAGTTACAGAATGCTCTACCAAGATTACTGGATTACACCACTCCCAGAGGCATACTTCTAGGTGGGTGACATCATCAGCAAAGGCAAAGATGCCAATAGGGAGTGTACGAAGAGTGAGCTGTCTAAAAACATTATTCTGTCCCCAGGCAGTTGGAAACACACACACACACACACGGCAGGGCTGGGATTAGAACATACACCTGACTACCTTATCACACTACAGCATTACACAGTTACACAAGGCGCGACCAAGCTTACTGGATCATAGCACTCCCAGAGGTATACTTCTAGGTAGGTGACATCATCAGCAAAGGCAAAGACGCCGATAGGGAGTGTACGGAGAGTGAGCTGTCTAAAAACATTATTCTGTCCCCCAACAGCTGGAAACACACACGGCAGGGCTGGGATTAGAACATAGAACTGACTACCTTATTACACTACAACATTACGCAGTTACAGAATGCACTACCGAGATTACTGGATCACAACACTCCCAGAGGCATACTTCTAGGTGGGTGACATCATCAGTAAAGGCAAAGACGCCAATAGGGAGTGTATGGAGAGTGAGCTGTCTAAAAAGATTAGTTTGTCCCCAGGCAGTTGGAAACACACACATGGCAGGGCTGGGATTAGAACATAGACCTGACTACTTTATCACAATACAGCATTATGCAGTTCCAGAATGCGCTACCAAGATTATTGGATCTCAGCACTCCCAGAGGCATACTTCTAGGTGGGTGACATCATCAGTACAGACAAAGACACCGATAGGGATTGTATGGAGTGTGATCAGTCTAAAAGCATATTAGTGTCCCAAGGCAGATGGAGATGAACACACGGCAGTGGTGTGAGCAGGACAACTGGCTATCTATGGAGCACTAGTACAACACTACATAGATACGAGATGCGCCACAGACAGTGCACCTTTCAAGACAGTCAATATGACCTTCTAGGAATGCAGACATCAACATGGATGCTGGCAGTTATGGTGTACATACCTGTGAACCAGTGTGTTAAATTTAGGAATCCATCCTGAAGTGGGGTATGGCCAACTGATGCTTGGATGACCACTATCGCTATACAGGATAACAATGGTTATGCCCATATGCAGGGGCACACAACCAACACAAGGTGTCACTGGGTAGGCTCACACACTTAGTAGCACACGTCAGTCTGGAATGTACTATGTGTCCATCTACAAAACGGCATACTGGGCATGCTCACACACTTAGTAGCGAAGGGCTGTCTTGTATGCACACAGATTCTAAACAGGGAAGGGCACAGTGTGTCGATAGTCATCATTGTTAGCATGAATGCTGTACAACATATGTCTGACACCGGTCTTCTACACAATGTCTGCTGCTGTCCATCAGCTTAGCTGTACCAATCTAAACCTGGCACTCTAGTACCACCCAAGGTGTTGTCCTAGCAGGAGTGGGTAGTTTGCACATGTAGTACCATACATAGATGAAGAACCTGAGACCAGTAAACACCCTGACACCTACAGGACAACTGCATTGTATGTGTATGCTAAATAGTGCTAGATGTGTAGCGTTCGTAATCATAGCTGCCAGTCTAGATCCAACAATGGGGAATACTGACATCTGTGCAGTGAGGAACACCTGGCATAAGGCTCAGTTGTGCACAATAGCACTACCACTGTATACCTCAGATGCAGACATGTGGGCCATAAGACCGTTACAGACTGCTCCAGGTGTTAGTGCCCCCATGTATATGAAGGCCACTCACATGTACTGACCAGTACACTCTCAAAAGCCATCACAGATGTGTCAGGTGCAGATCACAGTGGGAAATGCTGCACTGTAGTATGTAGCTCTCACACATCACCGTGTACTTGGACCAGCAACACACATCCATACATTAGTACAACACCATGTTACTCATGACCAGTGGACTGTACCTAGCTGTACAGCAACTGTGCAGACTACCCATGTACTGACAGGGTTCCATCATGTGTAATGCAATGCACTGATACCACTATTCATAACCAGGTTGGCTGTACACATAACAGGGGCTCTGGGTCTTATACAGCTGTAACAGATAACTGTTGCTGCACACCAGGCAGCACACCCATGTTTGGATGTGACATATATGTAACCGCCGTGGATATGTTCATGCCCCCCACACACACAACACATATGTACATAGCATAGCTAATGCTGTCGTTCATGCAGACACATGGCTACAGCGATTACATGCATGCACATGGAAGGTAGGTCCATAGCTGCTCAATGCTAACAGTATATAAGGTAGCAATGTTGACTGAGTTAACATTCCCTCTGTACTGGTTACCCATGACAACTATCATAGCATACAACAGTCCATGTGTCATGTATGTCACACATGTTCACCAATTGCAATGCATACAAACATGGCTACATGACAGGAATGTAGGACCTATACACATGTACATGTAGTGGTGTGCATTCAGCTACCATGCATGAGCAGTAGCTGAAGTTTGCAGTTTATCTGTGTCCGACTAAAATGTGCAGTTGCAATGCAGTCCCATCATTGACACCTGTATATGGTGAAATACTGATAATATGGTAAGATGTATATCAGGTACGGATGGATGTGTGTGCATAAAGTGGTGGGCCACCTTTGCAGGTGGATATTTGCTGAAGACAGCTCACAGGTGAGTCACAAGCCGTCCTACCATAACGTGCAAACAGTAAGCTATGTTTCCGGTAATTGAAGGTGAAGATATACAACCTACACAGATGTCAGGGTGTCACTGACTGTAAAGCAGTTGACACCTGTAACACTTATGTCCACCCGTGTGCATATAGCAGCATACTTGCCGAAGGTAGCGTCGGTACACATTGCAATGCAGGCAATACTGCTTCATGTCTGTCAGATGTATCAGAAGATAGCAGGTGTTTGTTTCACAGTATTGCCATGTGTGTTTGCCTGTGTGACCATATATGCCACGTATTGTGGGGAATACATCCCTACTGTTACCCACCCCTGTACACTGTTGTAGAGATCTGTACATACTGCAGTGTAGACAGCAAGACATAGGCAGGGATGGTGTGTGTATCACACACGTTAGCTATCTGTATGTGCACAACATGTGGACTCCAGTGTGTGTATGTGTATGTATGTATGTATGTATGTATGGCTGTCTGGTGCATGGAGTGAGGATGTATGCTACCATTGAGAACAGATAGGGCCCCTAACCCCTCAAAGTGATGCAATCTACTACCCTGTTGATGCCGTCAGTCTTACGCATTACTGACTACCTGTACATGTTCATTCTCTGTGTCGCGTCATGTGGGTGCACAGTACTGTAATGGTGATTAGCACATAGGCAGGGGTCCTCACGTCAACACTATCAAGTGTATGCTACAGTGTTGTTGACCCCATGAGTGTGGGTGTGTTACTGTGTGTGTCTGTGTATGTCTGTGTGTGTTCACATCTTGTAATGTGACAGTGTTTTACTGCTACACAGTGAGTCCTCATGCTATCAACTGGCCCCCACCCTTGACATCAGCTAGACTGCTGTGTAAACCCCCCGCACCATGTAGCTGTACCTGTGAAGTCACCTGGAATGGATGTCCCGTCCCTAGCCACTGTAGCCTTGTACACAGCTCACATGCTCCTGGATCAGTAGGTGTGTAGAGATCTATGGAATGTCAGCCTTACTAACAGTGAGGTAGAGGCTACGTATAGCATGCTGGTATTGCCGTCCATGCCTGTGAATACTCCACATTTACACATGTGAAACTGGAAACACTGGTACTTAATGGCACATGCAATTAGACCTGAAGGAGGGAAGCAGGGCATCCTTACCAACATGCTGTTACTGTTGTTACCAAGACACATACTGTGAACATAAAACAATGCATTCTAACCGCAAACACTGTCACATAATGGCACATGCAATTAGACCTTCAGGAGGGATGCAGGGCATCATTACCAACATGCTGTGACTGTTGTTAGCAAGACACATACTGTGAACATAAAACAATGCAGTCTAAGCCTGTACTACATGGTATGTCTGCTGCGTGCCAACAGTACACAACAATTGTAATATACAACTATCTCACTATTCTGTTCACCCTGTGCATCAGACCATATGAGCATGTCCATGCACCGATGGTGTGGATGACAGGGATGCGGCACAGGCATCATCATATGCACAGGGTGATAATGTTTGCCAATGGCCTAGGCTGCACCAGTGGATGACATCATGTGTGTGGGTTAGGGCCTGTAATCTACTTGGACATGTGTGGTTATTATACATGAGGGTGTTGGTGCCCTACAGATGTTTCTGGTGTGTCCGTGTATGTGTGCACACAGTTCTGCCATGTATCTGGCCTACACAGGGGTATTGTTGACAGCTCCAGATTGTACAGACCAGGATGTACAGCTCACTGTGTCCATCCATGGCCATGTGACCTGTGCCTGCCAGGGGTTGCACGGGCACTACCAGACAGTGGTACAGAATGGGCACTGTCTGATGACACATGTCCACTGGAACCGTGTCCCCAGCCATGCATTTCACACAATCATGGTAGTAAGCATGCATTCCTGTGATACACCGTGTGGACCTGCACAGGTTAACAGTACACATGGCTGATGTAAGGCATATGTCCTTGACATTAACATGTAGTATGACATGTAATCTGCTGATGTGTGCAGTGACATGCATACATGTTTGACACAATGGTGTCCTGACACATGTACAGCGGTGTAATGGTGTCACATTGCAGTGTTGTCTGTATGCCCTACAGATAGAATGCACATTTAGCAGATGTGTATGACCGTTGAAGGTGGTATGAGGCATCTATATTGCTATACAGTGTGAAGTACAGACACAGTGCCATTGCATGGAATCATGAGGCGTCTCTGTTGTTTTACAGTGTGGAATACACATACAGTGCATAGCCATGACTGCGTGCATACACAATACAGACATACTGTGGATTGTGACCCACATCGCTGAGGTGTATACACACTAAACCATGCTGTGTCATGTGTGACAGGTCACCAGATGACATAACAATGACACCCCTACACAACTGCTAACATGTCTTAGCTGCCTGTCAACTGTGTCCACACATGGCAGACTGCTCAATACACCATGTTCCACATGACATTTATGTACCACACACACGAGGTGCACGGCTTACAGTGATGTCCAACAGCAGCAAGGGAAATGTACGGTATCTCTGGCCTGATGTGGTGTCTGTGTATATATGTGGAAGCTGTACAGGTGACTACTTTCATGCTGTGACACAGTCATGATGTGCAACACATCATATGTGGTCAAATTAAGTGACACCTCCACAAGCTGTGCACAGGCTGTTAGGATGTCCAGTGTTCCACATCTACTATATAACCATTCAACAAAGGCTATAGTTGGACCATGTATAGACAATGTGCAACAGGGTGTACACACATACACGTCACATCTACTGTGTGTTACTACATGTCTCTGGCCATCCTCCATGGCCATATGTGAACATGTGTTGGCCAGATGTGTGTGATGGCCATCTATGTCACATGTCTGTGTTGTCCCATATGACATACATCCATAGATGTCAGATACTCCAGTGTCCACAGGGTTATACAGACAAAGAGTCGTATGTTTGGTATGTGGGGTATGTTTTACGGGATAGTGTGACAATGTTGCAGCTGGACCACTACATGTCTGGGACATGTCAGCTGGTACATCACAATGTCTGCACTCATTGCAGGGGCACATTCCACAATGGTGGATCATGTGGGCTGCCCATATCCCAGCTCACTGTGTAGTACTGTTTGCGTACCCCACGTGTTGTTCTGATGTATAGTACATATTCCTACATTGAACAACTCCTCCACCATTGTATGAACAGCTGTCTACACATCTAGCAATGACAGTTACTGTGGGTTCATGCTGTTGTTTCATTTGTTTTTTATATATTGCACATGGGTAGCCAGTGTGATTGATGAAAGCTGCAACCTGTATATCGTGACTGGACCATACATTATGTGCACATGTGTTAACTGGCCACATGGCGAATAGATCTGTGCATTCACATGCCTGATACTTATAACTGTCTCACCTGCAATAGACTGCTATCTCTGCGGCATGCCAGAGGTACCTGTATAGGGGTGACACAGCAGTTAGATCATTATTCATGACTGTATGACAGCTACAGGGTGTACTTTACATGTTAACACATTCGCCAGTACAACAGCATATACTATGGAGTATGCACATGTGTGCATATACAGGGTAGCATACTATAGTATGCGGCATGTGTGTAAACATACCTTGCATATGATGTAACATTACATAGTGTACAGTGATACATGCGACTAAATGGGATATAATATTTATATGTGCAGTAGTGACTTACCAGGCAACTCCAGGCTCTGTGGTTGGGAGACACCCACCTCCACGATGGCAACTAGAGTTTGTGGATGCTGTTCTGATGGGGTCCCCAGGCTGGCCAGTAGCTCCTCGGTAGGTGTGAGTGGGGGCAGGGTTGGTAGCCCACCACCTGTTCTACCTTGTTCCCTGGCGATTGCATTAGCAAGCTGTTTTGCATGTCGGATCAGGTCTGTGCAGTGTCTGCACACCTGCTGGCAGGTGCGGTTATGGCCACCAACATCACTGACCCTCCTGCGAAGTTCCTGCCACAGGTTGTCATGCTGCTGGGCATGCTGTGGCACATGGCTGAACAGTACCTCATAGTTATCATGGAGGTATGGTATGAGGGCATCATCCCCCAAGTGGCTATATGCCGGCAGTCATGATCGAGGCATTACCTGTAAGACATAATGATGGAGACAGGTCACAGCATCTCAGAGATGCACAGAGATACAGAGGCACATTCATGTGTATTACATTTAGTACTTATGAACAGTTGTCTTTGCAAATCGTCATGACACTCACATGACTGACATGTTTGTTTCACACACATGTAACACCCAATGGGGATTGGATATTATCACCATATACGTGTGTCACCTCATTACATTGCTCATACTCCATGTGAATGCTGTCATGATGTGGGCATGTCTGTTTGCCTGTAGTGGTGTTCCTATCTATCAGCACATGCCTGGATGTGTGCACATTAATGCTGTTGACCTTGATGCTGTGTATATGTCACATATCATCACATACACTGCCTTCATGGACATGGGCAGTGACAATGCAGACATGCACACGGAAACCTTTACAAGCATGTGTTTTGCCATATACATCTACACGGCACTGTACAACAGTTCAACATCCTGCCACATATGGCCAGTGTTACACATGTGAGACACATGGGACAATGGCTAGCTGGATGGTATTTGCAGGGATGGTTATCAACTATAGCATATATGGCCAAGATCATGTAGTAGTGTGTATGCCCTGGGCCATGTATGGGTATAGGATGTCAGGTTTTCTAGCTGTATCTGACAGCCATGTTCCCGGTGACAGGTGAATCAGTGCCACATTACTAATCCAGACAGTCACTGATACATCTACCATGCGGTCATCGCACCATGTATGACAGAGATGACATGTGCAGCTTTGCTGGACAGGGTTGCATGGTATGGCAGGTATATGTCACATGTATGGCACAGGGATCTGTCCAGCATGTGGCGACCCTTGTACTAGGATGGTGGCTGTCCATGACGTATGTCTTTCAGATCAGGATATGTACGTGTAGCATGTCCAACATCACAGTGTTGCACATGTCTTTATGCAGGGTAGGCAGCATGCTGCATAGTGGAGATGAGGATTGTGAACGCTGGTGACACCCATCCAAGCATGGCCAATACCCCTTAAAGGTGATATGTGATCTGATATTGGTCACGTGAGTGCTGAGTATGGCTGTCCAATGATCTCCATGCTCATGGATGGCACCCTGTCATGACGTGGGTTGCCTCTTATGACTACCTAATAGGCCTGGTAATGTCACTAGCTCAGGGAGGTAAACTGCACAGCACTATCCCTTACACACAGTGTCCATAATGTTGACCGCTGCAGAGGTGGTAGTTAATGGGTACAGAGTTATTAACATAGCGGTGACAATGCAATAAGCAGCTGTCAGATTGTGCACATATGTCACGCACCTCACCCACAAAGCCCATGCTGTATGTTGTCCACAACACTGAGTCAGCTATTGCTCCTAGGTCATGGCCATTCACATTTTCACATATGCAGATGCCACCCATTTGTCTGTGTGGTATGGGCTATAATGACAGGGGAGTACAACACATTAACCCTGTTTTATTGTAGCTGCCACTGGTGTGCTATGCACATGTCACTCAGACACCTTTTGTAGTATTGCTTCTGTGAACAGGCCACTGGTAGAACACCTTTGTGACATACGATGGTACATGTAGTATACTGAGTGTAGGTGGAACACAGTATGGGTGATGATGTCCTCTGACCTGTCATAGGTATGCTATGCAGTGTGTATTCATTGGTACTGTCATCTACATCTGTACTGCTAACAACATTTACGTTGATTAAGGTTCATAGGCTTTCAGACCATACTCAGCAGGGTAGTAGTGCTGTGCCTCCCATTATGAGTGGTGTCTCCACTTTGTGGGTTGTGATAACTGTTAGTGTGATCCATTCAGTATTTTCACAGACTGCCATGAACCTATGTTTTACATGGCAGTGTATGTGTAGTGCCAACTGTTTTGCCATATGTGTATTATACAACCAGGGATTTGGACAGGTCACATGCAGCCGGAGTGTACCTTGTACCATTATAGTTATGATTACAGGGGCTCTGTCATGTTCATGGATATGTGATTGTGTACTATTGGGGGGCCAGTGAGTTTAAATTATTCAACACCCTATCTGTATTGCTTATTCATGCTCAGCACTTGTTCAGAAAATGTACACACTTCATGAGCTACTAATTACTTTATCACTCAATCCTACTAATTTCCTACAGGTAAACACTGTTTGTCCTTACATTTCCAGTATGCTTACTGTACAACAGCTGTTGTACACACTAACCTCACATATCTTGTGAGTAATGGTTGACTAGACAGGTATATCCAAATGTCAATTACCAGTGTTATTGCCTGTCTATATGATGAATTTAGGCAACATGTGGCAATATAGCAATTGGCTCATGTACACAGTCAATGCTCACCTCCTAACATACGACACTACAGCCTGTGGGAGATGCACATATGTAGCCATGCTGGAAGTAATGCTCTCTCCAACCCAGACTTACCCTGACAATCATGTGGGGATGTTAAACATTTGCAGCACACCCCACTCATCACATAGTCTCAGTAGATCTCCACCACCACAGGCCACACATAGTAAGAGTACAACATTTGTGGAGCCTCACCATACTACTCTATGTAGGCAACAGAGGTAGCCCCCATCACCAAACACAACACCAATTACTTATAGCCCACAGACTTATGTGTGCCCATCAACTACAGCCAATAGGGTGTTATAACATACCCAACACACTAGTCATAGGTGACTCTGTATGCGGTCACACTGATGTCCCACTCAGCAGGCCACACAAGTTGATAGTCACTGTCATCTGGCTGCCGGGTAACAGGATCCACAACATGACCAATGCACTCAGGTCACTCCTCAACAGGTACAATATGACTGTCATTCTTCACATTAGTGTGAATTCCCTGAGGTGTAACTTCCTGGACTACATGCACAGGGACATGCAATAGCTTTCTGATCTTGTAGCCCAGGCAGGTATCGCCCTAGCCCTGAGAAGCATTCTGCATTAGTCCAGACTGATGACACAGTAGAACAACAGAATTATTCACGTCAACAGTTACCTATGCTTCTGGTGTCATTCCAAGGGTATCCAGTATCTGTCCGCTTTGACTGACATGGTCGACAAACCACAATGCTTTGCCACAGATGGCCTGTATCTGTCGGCCCTGGGATTACGGGTAACATCTCAGGCTCTTGCTGCTCCTATACTGCCTGTTTTAGACACATTTCAGACACATATTCACCACCAGAACAGGTACAGGTAAGGAAAACCTGAGGGTATTGTTACTCAATGCTTGACGTCTTCATCTCAAACACACTTATCCAAGACACTCCTTATAATGGACCACTTTGATGTCTCTGCAGTGACTGTGACCTGCTTCTAGACTCCAGAGAGCACCCCTGCACTGACAGGCTATTACACAGACCACACCTTTCAGTCATGTAACCAGGACCGTAACACCCACGGCGGAGGTGTGTCCATATTTCACAGGGATGTACACACCTCCATGCAGGTCGCTTAGCACAATGCATCAGAGGCAATCCAAGTGCAACTAACTGTGGCCAGAACTGCTATACAAATTGTGGCTTGCTACAGGTTCCACACCATACCCCATGGTTAATGGGCCTCATTTCTTGGTGTACTGGAAAGTAGGGTTCAAACAGGAACCACTGATGTGACACTGACACTACCCGACAGCTAACTGTGATACCTACTCATGTACAGACACATTAGGCCAACACTTTCTTGGGTTAATAAACTCCATTCGGCTGGATCAACCTATACACACCACCACCAAGGCCAACAATATCGTAGACCTGGACATTACCAACATGTGTGACTGGTGTTACACACCTGAGGTATCCCCTCGTTGGTCAGTTCCGAACATATGCTAATCACCCTTGTTATCCACATCCCGGCATCACACCCTTCACAGAAAACACAGTACAATATTTCTACAAAGCCAACTTCACGCTTTGTATGACAGAAGTAGTAAACGCCATGACACCTGTGCAGATTGACAATATAGTTACAAACGCAGAAACATTCCCAACTGCACTTCATTAGCACTTACACGACTGCATGGATCATGCTATCCCAACCAGAGCCATGACAGTACCTACCACATAACGGACGCCCCTCTGGGGGTCCACTGCCATGGGCATACTGCACGACAGAAGGAGACAGTTGCAAAGTAGGGTACACTCCCATGGGTGGGGTAGCTCCCTAGTTAGCCTCAGTAGGATTCTGGGATCCCCTCTTACATCCTCCAACCCTAGCTACGTAAACATTACTGCGACAAATTCAAAGGACTACCACTAAGCGTTATGGAGGTATGTCACTACTCTCAATGGCAGTACCCACATCTGCTCTGACATACAACGGTTAGGCAGAAACATTACAGAACCGACTGATATTGGCAAAAACCTGGCAGCTAACTTTACACCCTTCTCACACCCTAAAGGGCCCACATCTATACAGGATCAATGCAGAGTCCCTGTGGTCACAACTATGCCATTCAGACCTGCTCTCTCTAAAGCCTGGAACACACACTCCGTGTGACCATCCAACATCCCAGGCTGCAATTTACACAAACCTCAGAACGACATGGCTCACCACTTGGGCACCAGATTCACTAACAGCCTTGTATTAGGCATTGTGGACCCTGAATGGTGCACAGCAACAGTTATCACACTCCACAGAGGTGGTGCCACAATGGACCAGAGGAACTATTGCCCTATACGCCTGACTAGACTGTTCTGCAAGGCTATTGAGAACATCATCATGGAAGTCATTCACAGAGACATTGTTGGCCTCCAAACCTTTGATACCACCCAGGTTGGAGTTGTTAGGGCCACACCATGGCACCTACACCTGGTGGAGTCCTGTGGGACAGTTACCAAGGTAGTAGATGATGGTAAGGGGGTCCACACAGCCTACCTTGCCCTCTCATTGCCTTTCAACACTGTTCACCATTCTGGTATTGTCAATATACACATCCACCTGCACAGCGACCCATACGTCTTGAGATGTTATGCAAAGGTGCTCACGGACAGGACACACGTGGTGAGGGTAGCATACCGCAGTACATCAGTTACAATTGTCATACCCCAGTCCTCAGTCATAGGGACCCTCGTGTTCGTTATATGCTTCCCTGAGGTACAGTCTAGCACAGAAAGACTTTCATTGAATAGGTTTCCGGATGACTGCAAACTAAGGGCCATGATTGATTCACCAGCTAATATACACACCCTCCATACAGATATCACTGTGACGGATACCTGATGTTGGTAATATGGCCTCAAGCAGCATGGCAGATGGTGCATAGACATCCTCTTTGGATTACAACAATCACCCTGTGACTATCACATAGGTGGTAGTCCCCTACATACATAAGACATTATAAGGGATCTTAGTACACACGTAGATAGCACCCACTCCTCTGATAACCTTATTGCCAAGGGGGCATGGATATCCTTCTACATGGCCACCCTAATCTGTAATGGTTTGTAGCTGGAACAAAGGCTGCCATTTTACCTCTATACTCCTGACTTATGAATCACATTCAGGGGTACAACACTCCCTTTGGGGAGTACCTTATGGGACAGCAATGGCTTTAAATACCACAGCATTAACACACCAACAGTATTACTCACCTCCAAAAGATGATGTATGCATCACAACTTCTGAAACCCCAACTGCAGTAATTTGCATACTCAGAGGTGACCTCTGCTGAACATACAAGGCCCATGTTCACACCAATATTGATGGATATGCTCCACATAAGCAACATAAGCAAATGCCACTGAGAGCGACATGCTCTGGGATATGTACCCAAACGCAATGATGAGTAGCACGTGCTGGAGGGATACATTCCTGAAACGGACACTCACCATGCTTTGGAACATGATTCCTATATACATCAGGCAGGGACCCTCACTAGCACTTTCATGAGATACCTCGATGGGTGGATGGGGAACAGACATGTACGCCAGGGATTACTGCAGTGGCTGTACTGTCCACAGGTGCAGGAAACAAATGGCTGTGCTGTTCATGGCAAAGGACTCTAACCTAGGGAGATGCCGCCAGTGACAACACTGTATTAGGGCTTACAAATGGACTTGGCCAGACAGCATAGTACCTAACCATGAACCTATGACTCTATTACATGTCCTTTGTGCATGGATAATTGAGTAGCTCTTCCATTTCAATTAGCTATCATGCTGTTACACTGTCTGGTGACTACAAGACATATGTATCCTGTTATTGTGTATTGTACAGTCCGATACACATACCTTATGTCTGCATAATATACCAGTCATGCTATGTAAAATATTTGACTTAGCTACCTACAATACTGTACTTTTCACATATTTGAAACCATATCCCATAATGAAAAACATAATTGCACAGCAGGGCCACCTTAGGCATGTTATTCTCATTACACGCCCATACATATGCCTACTGTTACAGTATATCAACATAAACTATCCCCTGTGATGGCACATACTTGTTGGACAAACCCTACCACCAACAGCGGCTGGAGTGAAATTGTTATGTTTAAAGCCCTTATGTAGCATCCCTTGTGGTGTCTGAGGTGTTCACCTTGTGGCCCACAGCAGTACACACAATTTCTACAAGTGTTACTATGCTCAACAAGACATCACTACATAATACCTTTTTCCACTGTCTGCATTGTGTACTCTTTCATTAATACAGAACAGGCACTACATACACTAACATACTAAGTGTTCTACATACCTTCTTAGTGGTCTGAGTATACGATAATATCTGTGTGACTCCTTTCTTCTTTAAATGATTCAATGGTATGAGCATACGGTTTGAATGTATGGCAAGCCATCATTTTATACGTGGATACCTGTAACATGTGGTATCCTGCCACTAATTGGTGTTCCGGAGTAAATTATTACATGCACATCAGCTGTGCAGCTACTCCATTGGCCAATTACATGGCAACAGTGGTGTATAACTGAATACTCTACTTGGGCATTGTCCTTTTGCCCTACCTTCGAGGGAGACGGTCTGAATGTATTGTATTGTGATGAATTGCAACAGCTATATGGAGAGACACAGATACTTTGAATTCATGTCCTTCGTGGATTGTGTGTGACGGCTAGAATAAATAGTAATACATGTGAGTGTAGCTGTTATCTCAACCGTCTGATACAAGATTATTGCAAACAAAACTTGTAACATCGGCGCTTGTTCCATTGTACAAGAGCAACGATTTCACATGGTGCCATTACAAGGGTGTCTCTCACAAGGTATGTTAACACTTTTGCAGATGTCATTGAGTGAGTGGATGTTTGTAATGTTATTACAGTCTGTATTGCAATTGTTTCAGGTGTGGGGGAGATGTAGGTGGTTGTACATAGCAGATAAAGGTTTGTGGGGACTGCATTTATACATATTCCATATGTGTGTGGGGGCCCCTTCTCTAATTGAAGACCTGTCATTTAGTAGACTAATACTATGGTTATTGCAGGCTTATTCATTAAACCATTGTTAATTGGTTCCTATAGAGCATGCAGGTGATGTTGATCCTTCAATCCCTCCGAAATATATCAATATGTACTGAACTGTTGCTACATGAAAGCTTTCGCGTGTATTTCTGTCACAAATATTTGCACTCATTGCAGTTGTGCTGGTGACTCCAACTCTTTGGCTTGTGTTGCCACCTTTTCAGTTGGCTATATTGGGAAATTTGCAGGGCACACATCAGGGTTTAGAGGTCGACACAAACCCACTGTCAGTACAAAGGATAGAACTTACTTTTGCCCTAAATGAAAGCTTATTCTTGTAGCACTTTAACTGCTTATTATGTTTCTTGTACAATTTACATATTTGAGAGACGGACATAACTATTTCATGTAACTATTACTTAATATATGGGACATCATTACGTCCTACAATCTCGGTACATTTGCCATTTTTAATATTTGTTGTCAGGACACAACTGGCCAAAGAGGGACTGTCCCTCTCAAAGTGGGACAGGTGGTAACCATATGCCTAAGGCCGGCTATGATCAGAACTACTGTAATAATCTACCTCCGAGTTAGCACGAACCATCCGACGATGCAAACACACACACACACACACACACACACACACACACACACACACACACACACACACACACACACACACACACACACACATTACAGTCCCATGGAAACACACAACGCACTCTCAACACACACACACACTACAGCAATCGGAACCACACTTAAACACAGTACCTACCTGGACCGCAGCACCGGCAGCAATAACTAAATGTCCCTTAACATTGTGATAATATTACTCGCGGTTATACTGTTCTGGTACTGTGGTCTTTCGGTCTTTAAGCCTCGTGATTATGAGTGTCGGTATGTAAAGCATTTGGTAGTTGGTAGTATCCTATTCATTTGTACCTCCCTGGTTGTGTACATGTCGTAAACCTGTCTATATATTCGCAGATATATGTATTTCCGTACATATCGACATACATCTCTCAATCACCCTTTCTATCCCTATTTTATATATATATATATATATATATATATATATATATATATATAAATAGATAGATATAGACAGGGAGAAGGACAGAGAGTGTACACACCTTTTGTTGGGTACATGGTGGTGTATTCTGTTTGCTGAACCCCTCCCTTTTGTGTTTTAACCTGTCACAATACACACCTGCCGTTGGTACATCTCGGGTAGCTTAGTGGTAGGTGATTGTGTACATGGTTGCGTGTTCTACTCCTGCCAGTGGTTGTTTTACCTCTCAGAGCAGGCACTGTTAGTACATGGGTGAATAATGCTGGTTTCACCTGTTCTGGACATCCTTGACCGTGATCTGTGTGGAATTCAGCAAAGCTAAGACCTGTTTTGCGCATATCCATGTAGTCCTGTTTAAACAACGCTTACCGTCACTTACCACCACATAAACCCGCTAACATGTGCTTACACATGCTCTAATGACCTACATCCAACATCCATTATTCGTGCCATCGGGATTACGTAACAGACCTTGCAGGATGTGGAACTGGGTACATACATGACACAGTCAGTGGCTTTACCACTTGGTCATCTGGTGTTTGTACAGGTGTTAATGGTGTTTTGTATGTGGACTGTACTACGGCTGTTCCTCCATACTGTAATGTGCTACACCTTGACACAACTATAACTGGAGAATGCTGAGGTGGCAGATACCTGTCATGGGTACTCCCCATGCTTTGGCACTACATCCCTAATTACATTATATGGAGGCCCTCATTAACACACCGGGAAATCCATGCAGAGTAGGTGGGGAACAGTGGTTACACACGTGGATCCCGCAATTGGCTCTGCTCCACAGAGGGACAGTTGGTTGACCGATGGGGTGGCGATAGCAGACACATTTTGCCTAGGCTGCTGAATGGCCTCTGACAATCGGGCATGTACCTACCAATGTACCTAGGAACCTATACATACAGTATCAACATATGCTGTTAGCTTCGTTTACTGTTCAGGTGTTGACTTTCCTTGTTCCAACAGCTGTTGTGTGTGCAATAGTTGAGGGCTGCCTATGTAGGATTCACACAGTAGGCCACCTATACATTACAATTTGCAGGTGGTCATGTGTGTGTGTGTGTGTGCCATCCATTTTACTGTGTGTGCAGGTGGAGAAGTCTGTCAGTCCATAGGGGCCTACACTGTCAGTGTATGTGCTATACATTCCCTCTTTGCCAAGGCGTGGGCATATTGGCCATGCCTCCGTCTGCCTACTGGGGCTGGCACAGGTTGTTCGTGGTCTGAATCACTCTGTGTCTGTGATGGCCTTGGCAATTGCAGTGAGCTATGAGGGCCTTCACCATTATGTCCCTGCTGCAGCTGTTTCTGCAGGATCATATTATGTAGCATGGCACATACTATGAAGATGTGGGCACACGTGCCTGGAGAGTACTGCAAGGCTCTACCAGATATGTCCAAGCAACGGAACCGTGATTTCAGCATCCCAAACACATGCTCTATGATGATTCTGGTTTGTGAGTGTGCCTCATTATGGCGTTCTTGCATGGGTGTGTGTGCATTTCTGATGGGAGTCATCATCCACAGCTCCAGTGCATAATCAGCATCCCCCACAAGGTGGCCATATGGGATGTCCCCCCTGACAAATAACTGATACAGCTGTGAGGCATGCCAGATGTTGGAGTCATGGTAGCTTCCAGGGCTGCCAGCACACACATCTGTGATAATGCCCTGGGCATTGCACACGACCTGGCAGTTGATGGAGTGGTATCCCTTGCGGTTTATGTAGCACCTACCATGGTCTCTGGGTGGTGACTTGATATGTATGTGCGCGCAGTCTATTACACCCAGTACCTCCAGGTAGTGTGCCACATGGTGGAAGAGACACATATTGCTGGCCAACTCCTCCTGAGTTCGGGGGAAGTATATATGCTCACTGGCATGTGGTAACATGGCATCCAGGAACTGGTGGAGTATCCTGGATGCTGATGCCTGTGAGATCCCCATGATATCTCCAGTTGGCCTTTGAAAGGTACCTATGGCTAGTATTCTCAGGCTTACACATACCTTCATGTCCACTGGGATGGGTTCCCCTCTGCTGTTTCTGGCTCTCAGGTGTGGCCGGCACAGCTCAACTATTTGCTGTATGATGTCCCTGTCCACCCTGTAATGCTCTACTATCTCCAGATCATGTAGCTCCTGGTAGGTTACCCTTGGTCTGAACACTCTTCTCCACCTCTGGGGCCTGAGGTGTTTGTCAGCATCGTCCTCCACAACACATTCAGTCTCCAACACATGCTGAAGAATCACAGTTATGGCAGCTCCCAACAAGTACATTGTAAAAGTTCCCCATCTGTTTACACCGATGGTGCAGTGTTTGGGAATACACAAGTGTGTGTGAGGTGTCTTCACACTTTCTACTGTTGTGCTTTGAACACTGATGATGTCATAGGGTGTATATGTACATTCGGAGCTGCAGGGTATCTTGTGTTTTACCACAGATACTGCTATTTTGCTGCCTTTGGCGTTAAATTACATTTAGCTGCCATGGATTACCTCTTGCCCTTGCCTCCACTTTTCTTAACGATTCCCCTCCCATTGTCTAGCATGCATCCAGCAGCCTGCTTTCTTGTTTTGTACTTTCCCGAACCAGGATTGTCTTGCGAAATGTGTTCTATTGCCAATCTACTGCAAGTTTGCTTTGCTCGGCAGTTACAGTTCTCTTTTTTTGCAATCCGACACCTCCCCTATCCTGTTCTGCAGTTTGCAGCTAGCAGCCTTGTTAGCTGGTGTCTATTGCCCACTGTGAGTTAATAGGTGTTAATTGCTCATTTGTACTCCAATTACCCTACTGTAGCATTTCCTTATTGTCTTCCCCTAAACTTCCTTTTTGGGCTGTGGTGCGCGGCGCGTGAGTCCGCTTACTGGGTATCGGGCACGTTTTCATCCATGTACCCATGTGCTTTCGGGCACCATGTGTGCTCTCAGCTGAGCAAAGCAATACCTACATCCACGCCCCTGTCCTGCGGCTTTGCTTAGCAATGGGCAGCCCAGATTTGTATTGCTCCAATGTGCTTACAGCTGCAGTGGCACACCCCAATGCTGATGTCATGTATTCCTCCAGACCACTCCTCGGTGTTGTAGTGCTGCGCCATATTGTACATCCTTAGCCCGGCGGGACGTTTGCGATTCACCATTATTTGCCTCATTTGCATGGCATTGACTACTAATTCATAGTTACTGTGCCAAAAACTGTCACAGGCCCTTAGCAACCCTTACAGCTTGGTTGTGGTGTAGCATGCATACCATTGACTATTATGGTGAAATCATGATTTGTGTTACATTGCTATTTTATGACACTTGTATATATTTTCCTTGTGTTCTCATTTGCACACACATGCCCCACGGTTGTATTTTGCGTTACTGTGGCCATGACATTAAATGTTATTTTGTATGTGTTGTGCATCTTTTCTTATGGCATTGGCTGTATATTTAGAGATTGGCATATGTTAACTTTGTAATACATGAGTCTGGTCCACTTCCAAGGCTCCAGTGTTCTGTTTGTCTACATGTAAACCATTTTTTTTTTTTGGTTTACATTTCTGTAGGCTTACGCTATGCCTACACCACTTCATGAATCACTATGTACCTTCATTTGCATGCTGCAGTACTGCGCATCGGGTGATTTGCATACCTACACTGGGAGCTGCGCAGATCTGGCATACGCTGATAGTGCACATAGAATTGGATCATACCTGAATCGCTCGGTGGCCATATTTGGCGTTATACCACCTACGCTATGCCTGCGCCTGGCGCAAACTTCATGAATCCCGGGGACTATCTAGATATTTAATAACTTATTTTTCCCCCCTAACTTCACTTTGCAATGTCTGTATGTGTTATGCTAGTTTACCTTTAACTTCTAAAAGCTGTTCAAAATTTCTCTAATAATTAAATTATTGTTTTATTACTTGAACTTGTTTTAAATAATGTTGTCAAATTATGTCCAACTTAGTATGTTTGTTTGTTTTTTGTCTTTCGGCTTTTCCCATTTAGGGGTCACCACAGCAGAACTCTGGTCCGCTAATGATTGGTAGTTGATTTTTACGTGCCAAGTTACCAGCCCTGACACAACATTCAACGAAGGTACGCCCATTCACACATGTCTCCATGCAGAAGACGGTCTAGCTGAGAATCGAACCGGACAGCGTCTTACTATGAGGCGACAATGCTACTGCAGCACCACCACCGCGGATTAATTATTTTAAAATGTAGATGTTTTGTTTCTCTCTGAGCCACCAGTAAAAATGGACATCTACCCAGTTAGACGTTCCCGGTAGTCAGATGTCAGTAAACAAATGTAATGCTTGACCTTGTCCTTACAAATGCTGCCTCTGCCTACATCCCACTAATATAATATAATATAATATAATATAATATAATATAATATAATATAATATAATATAACTAACAGAGGATACAACTTGTGATTGCAACAACTACTCAAATGAAATTCACAAAAAATTACACCAGATAAGGAAGTCTGTGGAAAGAACTGTACGCCCACATCACAACAAAAATTAACAGACTGAAACAATATGAAAGCAGTATTACTGGTCATTAGCTACTTCATACTGCTCACCTATCCGTGATTTCACCTCAAGCTATCCCCCTTCTCTTTATAAAATGTTTTGATTTTCTGGTAAATCATTGAAGATTACAATCAGTCCATAATAGCAGGGCGATAGTGTAGTGTACTGGCTCACCAGATGCGCAGTAGCAAGCACCGCCTCAAACCCTTCCCCACTGTTGTACGTCAGCTGAAAGTATTCAATATTCATCCATTGTGAATGAAGTTTTATTCTATTTCCGAACTGTATGATGCCAGATTACCTAGCATTCACAGATTTAACAACCACACATTTACTGTATAACAAACGAATCTTTGTGTATGAACGATAAGATGTATGTAACCTGGTGTGTCAATGCAAATGATGTGTACTGTTCAACAACAAGCACGGTGCTGTAGGTATTAAACAGTAGATGACAGCTCTGTTAGTATTAGCGAGTGTATCACTGCAAACTTCCATCACTTACTGACTGCCCCCACCAACTTGTGCACATCAGATTTAACAGTTTACTAAATTAATAATTAAACAGTACATTATCACTCTAGGACTGCATATCCCATCTGAAACATGAGATATTTACTTTTATTTAGCTCTTCCTCTGACTTTTTTACTGCACTGCTCACCTTTAAAAACGTCTATCTCGTGAAAAAAAAAAAAAGAACTAAAAAGCATTCACACTCTTCTATATACTTTTGAATGCAAGTAAAAATGTGTAGGATAAAACCACTCCTACCAACAAATGGGATACCTCAAAATACTCTTCGCAACACAAGAGACAGGAAACAGGCATCCATGCTCTAAGACCTGTCACACAAACTTAACACCACTCCTCCATGCAAGTTTTAAAATCATATAATTGCCACAGGCCCCAGGAACCACCTGTTGTATAATACAGAGTAGCACACCAGCCAGGGTTGGAAGGTTTTCAATTGCAGCAAACTCATGGTTTCCTACGAGACTCAAGCTTGACAAGGACAATTCCTTCTACACAAGAAAATACACAGAATCTATAAGTTACTGTTAGTATGAAAACATTCTGGGTTGCCATTTCAAATGTATTGGCTTCATTCAAAATGCTACAAGTTGTGTGCAAAAATGGCAATGCAAACAACTCAGTAATAGTGAAATATCCCTACAATTGTGTTACATTCGGCCACATTAATTGTATGCATGATGTCACTGCCTAATATGAATGGCATGTCAATCGTGCCTTATTTCATATGCTACTTTTCACGCCAATCACCAGAGCCATGCCCACTCCTGTACAGAACTGAAGGTGAGCCAGTACACTACACTATTGCCAATAGCAGACAGAGTTTCATACTTCAGTCTGTGATGTCAGACATTAGAGTTTCATACTTCAGTCCGTGATGTCAGACATTAGAGTTTCATACTTCTTAGTCTTTAGGAAATCCATGTTGTTGCAAATCTGGTTATTCTCCTACTAACATTAATTGGGGTATTATTTAATTGGGGTCCAGGGAAGTAAATAGTGTGGGAAGAAATTGCCAGGGAATTGTTATGGCTAGGCTTGTATAGGCCCTAGGGCTGATAGCCTAGTAACAACCTATGAACCTATACATGGTTTTGGACTTGTAAAGACTCTGGTGGTCACTTGTCTAGTATAAACCTATGAACCTACTACTGATGCACAAAACATGGCACAACAATACACTGAATGCATCATTCATACTTATTTCTTCGTACAAAATATACTCCAAATTCAAGACTTGCCATAAATAATGAAAGATGATTTAAATAATCTCATACATAAAAATGTACACTAACCTGTAACATCCTTCAATAGGCTTGTAAGCATGTAACAGAATGTCTTACTTTAGCCATGTTTTTGTGTGAAGCTGACCATTGTTTCAGTTGAGCCAGCAGGAAAACCTACCCAGTGTCTGAGCAATAAAACATGGCCATAATCGATACCACATACAGCACCAGGAGGTGAAGTGACAACTCCGGTTCCACAGCCCCTTGACAAACCTAATTCTAAACTTAATGTCACTATCCACAAAAGGAAAACACAATAAATATTATATAAAAATACCTAACTAATAACCTACATTAAAACCCTCAATGACCACATTTTCTCAGTTGAGCTAAAATCCTGCAGAGCAAAGCAAAAAGAATGAGGTAAACCTCCTAGAAAACCAGACTCCCAAAGCAATCAGGGGAGAAAATAGCCATTTAGCAATATAAATAACACCCATCCATTAACACAAACACACCAACGCACACACACTGAAATTACTGCACTCTCAGAATGCAGGAAAACTAGCAACCTGTAAAAACTTAAACCTTTAATACAAAGCTTTGCACTATATAAACCAGGCCACATGGAAATAGAAATACATCAGACACATACTGACCAATTAAATTTTTCCAATAATGAAACCAAACACAAGAGATGCCATCAATAACACACGTTAAATCAGAATCTCCCAAACATAAAAAATGTCCATCTATCTGTAATGTCCAAGTGTGTAGTCTAAACAAGTCCCATTAATTCGTCAAGCAGCCATCTCCTACAAAGCTGACTGTGTCTCCATATGACTTGACAGACTCTGCAGAAACACTTAAACAGCAGAATATAGCCATTATCTGTAAAACGTATGCAAAAATTCAAGTCACCTATAGCAAAATCATGACAGTCATTTATAATCCCACTGTCATCAACCACAAAAAGTAAAATTCTTAGTACTTTTTATTAAAGTTGGTTTCTGGCTTTGTAGCCTGCTAACCTCTTGTCCAACCTTCCCTTATGATTGTGAGTTCCACAACCAAGTGGAATTCTGTAGAAAATGATGAATATATTTCATAAAAAAGCATACCCACCCCAAACAACTAAGCCAAGCCTTGTCTCTCCACATGATGCACCCAGACAATATTTAACTTTTACTACTTTGGAATGAATGCATGAATAGATCACACTGGTTAACACATTCAGATAAATACATACATTGAAATGCATATTACATTTTAAACAGCTCAGGATTTAAACCTATCATTCAATTAAATTAAAGTCAGTACAAAGCCAGAAACCAATGCACTTAGCACCTCATCAACTTAGGTATGACCATTTTCACCTGTGCTGCCATCCATTGATTACCCAGTATGTCCAAGATAAAAAAACCTTAACAGAAAGCCAATGATGACTGTTTTAATTTTAGAATAATTAACATGCAAACCAACTGACTCAGGCTTCTCTTATTACAAACTGAGAATCATACAACTATTTTTTTATATATTTAGTCAACATTTTAGTTAATATAACAAATGTTCATAGGTTCATTGGTTCATAGGTAGGTACTAGACTATCGGTTCAAGGGCTAAGTTAGCCTAGCCGACAAGGTTCCCTGGCTTACGCCACCCAAGAAAGATATTTTCCTGTGCCACTGTTGAGCAGAGCCACAGAAGTGAGCCCAGGGATGTATTTCCAATTTCCCATACACTCATCAAGATTTTTCTTGAAGAGTGCTAATGAGGAACTTTGCTTCACATAGATGGGTAACTTGTTCCAGAGTATGGAAAGTCTCTGGGACAGGAATCTTTCCCTCCAGCATGTCCTGTTTATTGTAGAGACAAAGTTTAGGTCCCTAGAGCGTGCAGCTCAGAGGGATTGGGATTTATTTAGGTGTAGCATGTCCATCAGCCCTGGGTTTAACATAGCTTTATATGTCAAGCAGAGATCTCCTCAGAGTAGGCAATATGCTACAGAGTAAAGCTGTAGTTTTTTGAGACAGTCAGTGTAGGGCATCTGTTTGAGGCCAGTAATCCTCTTTGTGAGGTACTTCTGTGGGCTTTCCAGCTGCTGCAGATGTCTTGTGAGGTACATTCCAAAAAGGGCGTTGTACTCTATAATGGGTCTAATGAGTGTCGAGTAGAGGGGAACAATGACCTCTTTTTTCCTGGATGAGAACCCTTTTATGATGAGATGTGCCACATAGAAGGACTTCCTGACTACTGTGGTGATGTGATTAACAAAGGAGAGACTACTGTCCGCCTGGGTCCCAAGGTCTCTTATCACACATTTGGTGTTAAGTAGACTGCTGCCTATGTGGTAGTTCATGGGTACAGAGTTTTTACCAAAGGGGATGACAATGTACTTTTTGGCATTGAGCTTGAGGCCATGGCTCTGACACCAGGCATCTGTCTCAGTGAGGCCCTTCTGTAGGATGTCCACATCATTTGGTGACTTGACTATGGCTCCTAGTTTGTAGTAATCTTTGAACTTAGTTAGCCAAAGGCCTTCTGTGTTAGCCTGTACTTCAGAGAAGTAGATACCAAACAGGAGAGGTCCCAGGACTGAACCCTGTGGTACTCCACTTGTCACTGGTTTCAAGTCAGATTTGGAGTCTGAAACTTTTACAGTGTGGGTTCTGTCAGTGAGCCACTTGGCAACCCATCTTGTGACATAGGGATTATACTTAGTTTAGTGAGTTTAGCTATAATTCCAGAATGGGGGATGGTGTTGAAAGCCTTGGCTAGGTCAAGATAGGCTGTGTGATCCACCTTACCCTTGTCTGTGGCTTTGGTAACTGCTTCAAAAATGTCAATCAGATTCAGAAGGCATGATTTGCCTTTCACAAACCCAAACTGGGTGGGGTCCAGACAAAATAGAACAACTCTGTCCTCAACAAAATTCACCGACTGTGAAATAAAGGGCACAAGCAGAAAGTTAATCTTTTTATTTTCTTCTAGCGCTTCGGTGTTTCCACCTTCAAGGAATATCAAATATCGGGGTCCAGAGTCTGGAGGTTACCAATGTTTTTGTTTATGAGTTCCATGATGATGCATTCCATGGCCTTGCAGACCAGGCTCGTCAGGCTAATAGGGCGATAGTTCCCAGGATCAGTGGTGGCTTCCCCTTTGTGGAGTGGGATAACTGTTGCTTTGTGCCTTTCAGTGGGCACAAAGCCTGATGTGAGGCTATGATTGAACATGGTGCTTAGGTGGGGAGCCAGTTCATTCTGAAGTTCATGTAAAATGCAGTCTGAGATGTTGTCTGATCCCATGGATGCTGTGTTTTGGGCTTTTCAGAGTGCAGCTTTTACCTGCGTAGTTGTGATTACAAGGACTCTGCATCCTTCCTGTATAGATATGGGCTCTTTAGGGGGTGAGAGGGGGGTAAAGTTAGCACTGAACCTATCTGCCAGGATGTTGGCAATATCAGTTGGTTCTGTAATTTTCATGCTATTGTGCTGTAACTCAAAGCAGATCTGGGTGTTGCCATTGAGATTCTTGACATAGCTATAGAATGCTTTATGGTTGTTCTTAGAATCAGTGGTGATTTTGTTTTTGTAGCTAGCTTTGGAGGATCTTATAAGGGAGCTCAGTTTCTTACTGAGACTGACTAGGGAGCTCCTCCACTCATGGGATTTTACTCTCTTTTGCAACCGTTTCTTCCTTCTGTTGTAAAGTTTGTTTATGGCAGGGGACCACCAGATTGGCTTCCTTTTTTAGGAGGATAGCATATTGGTTCTGTTTGGGATAGCACGATCCATGCACTCATGCAAGTGCTTATAGAGTGCATTTGTGGGGAGGGCAGTGGGTGTGCGTGAGCCATAACCCATTCATCTAGAGGTTGACACACCACATATGGGCACACGCAAGGTTATATTCCACAGGTACGTGTATACAGCTGCTAGATGACTACTTCCATTTACAACACTTTGCAACCTGGACGAAAAGTGCTCTGATATTCTGCAGAATTTAATTCAACTTCTTGGAAAATTACAATACTGTTACAAAAACACTACACAAAAGCAACATGTCCTAAGCATACTTCCAATACTGTGGCAGCAAGAGTGCAGTCAACAACACTGTATACTGAGGTACAGTTTGTGAGCATTCTTTCTGAACTACTATTCAAGAAACCAATATTACAAATGTTTGTGTTGATTTCTACAACATCGCTCTGTACACAAGCTTGCTTTACAAAGAGTATTACTCAAGAGGAGGAAAAGAAAAAAGTAGTCACTGACACAACAGCTAAGAAATATGAAAAATAATCTTTGGAAAAATGTAAATCAAAATACAAGGGAAATAAAACATTCCAAGTACAAAGGGCGTTTCTGGCTACCCTCTTGGTGGGCATTACAGGTCTACAGCTAAGCAAGGACAATACTTTGCGCATTAGTCTGGAACTTTTTTCTTTTAAAGTGACACATTTCTTGGTAACAGACAGTTTAAGAGCTCTTCATTACTGGACAATCAAGTTTTCCCACTGGAATATTGTAAACATGAACACAATATTTGTTTTGATGAACAGCTACCACTGCTTTGCATGTATGGTTCCAAAATATTGACAAACAGGCCTTCCAGACCAGGCAGTTAGTTATACCTTAGGTCACTACACCATCAAAACTTAAAATGTGGATAATATACCTGCTAGGTCCAAGTGTCAAGATTATAACCCCAGTAAAATAGTTAAATGTTAAACAAGTGATATGTAAACAATTCCTGTTACACAAGAAACAATTTTAAAACCAGGCTACAGAGTGACAAGTCTATGAAGGCATTGGCTTGATAAAAATATGAAGACAAATCCATCTTTCTAAACTACAGAATAATCCAATGAATCAGGTTATGTGTTCCAATGAAATCCTTTAAGTGGTATTGCACTGTTAGAGAACTCACAAGAATCAGCCCTTCATTTCCACCATTAATTGCCAAAATACTAGCCAAGTGGGGAAAAGGTTTGTGCTTTGGGGTAAGCAGAACAGCTTCAAACTTCGGTTCATTTTTTTGCTAAAGTGCTAAGCCAGACCAGTCCTCTAAAGAGTCAAGAGGCAGCAAAACATGGCATGGTTATCCTAGGTAAACTGTAGTAAATGTTAGATGTGTTCTAGAGCTAATGGAAGTAGTGCTAACCACCCCACCCCCCCCCAAAAAAAAAGTAAGGAAGTAGGAGAAGAGAAAGAAAATTACTACCTTTGCAACATTTTGGAGACCTAAAATTCTAGCATGGGATTTCAGTGCAAAAAGAGCCAAATACATATTTTCACCAATTTTGCAAAAGGGTAATGACTAAAATGCAAACAAACCATGCAGGAGTTCACAATGCTCTGAAGATATGCATTTACTGATCTCCATACTTCTGAGATGTCTGCAGAACAAGGTCACAGGTATAGTTTGAGACTGACAGACGGTGTCATAAAATGTGATTCAGCCCAAGTCGCTGAAAGCTCGTCTATGTAGTTCATAGACATTGAAACCATGCTGAAATAAGCCTTTTCCTATCACAATGGCACCAGCTAATCATAAAGCACTCTAGCTCCTTCAGTGTGGTTCTTTTCACACATTGCACAGAACTCCACCATTTGCCTGTTCTACGCATTCTGAAGACCATCTCCAAATGGATACCAATGCAGAGATGCAGTAAAGGCTTGCTTTATATTAGGCCAGCACTCAACACCATTCTAAAGTGTGCAAAATGCAGTGGTTCTAAACTTTTGAAGTAAATCTGGACTACAGTGCAGCAAGCATAAACAAGAAAACTGTGCATTCCCCCCTCAACACCCAAGTACATAGCTATATGTTTAAATAGATAACTTAGCCTCCTCAGGAAGTATATGTTATTGTAACATTTACCTCAGTACAACTTGCCTCCAGCAATTTACACCAATAGTAAGAATATATATACATGTAAAGCTTGTCCTTCCAAAAGGGATGAGACCATATTCAAAATAAATTAACAAAGTACCCTTTCTATGTTAGTCTTGGTCAGAGTCATATTTAAGGCAACAGCTATATTTTTTTCAGGGGGGAGGGCTCTAGGCTAACTTACTCAAAAGGCACTCTTGAAGATTTAGAATAAAATAATTACACTTGTGAGAACTCTATGCTAGAACCCTGGAACAAATATAAATTACTTCAAATTTTAAAAATCCTGTGTCAAAATATGTGCTGCCAGCTTGCAAATGTAAGCGATTAGAGTAAAAGAAAAATCAGACATTTAACTGGAAACTGTCATCATATCATTTTTGGAAGGACTTGTACATCCAAACAGTTCTTTCTTGCAGGACAGCATCTAGTAAGTGTTCACACGGGTTGCCTCATAGAGCACACAGATAGAGCCATCCTCTCCAGTGCAGTATGAAACTTCATATGGGTCAACCCAAAGGGTCAGTTCACTTGGCAAAAGCCACTGTAAGTGTTGGCTGTCCAGACCAATGTTGCTAGCCACCTTGCTAATGATTGGGTTCATTTTGGGATTTATCCAGATGCAGCAGTAGCCTGATCCTCTGTCCAGTCTGTCAGGAAACCAGTGGTGCAAATACTGTTCTATAAAAACAAAAAACGAAAAAAAAAAAAAACGGCAAACGACAGAGTTGTAGCTCTTGGTGTTTGGTTTAAACTGTAACAACTGCTTGCTACATTGTAGCAAGCATTTTGTTACAGTTCCAAAGTACTTTCAATTTCTTCTTTTTTTAACTGTAACAAGATGCTTGCTACAATATAGTAAGCAATTGCTGCATTTTAGACCACACACCAAGCGCTACAGCGCTTGGTCTGAGCACCATTCCTTTCACACTTTTAGAGCAAGAACTCTTCACAAAGCCATCAATAATGGGGGCAGATATGACCAAAAATATGGGCATTTCTTAAATATTACTCTTAAAAACAGAGAAATTGATAGCATAAGGTTTTGCATTAGCATGGCTTTTCTGAAGGACATGAAGAATGAAACTTAAATGTCTGTCATTATTTTATGACTTTTTCAGTGTCAAATGCACAGTTTTACAGGGAAGAAAATCATGGCATAATATGCACCAAATGCTACAATACAAAAGGCATGTGAAACACCGCAAGAAATATTTTAAAAAGTGGAAGTCCTTGAACAAAAGTCAAACAGAAGAGCCACACAAAACATTAAAGATTACATTTTCCTGTCTTTTAATGGGTGGTCTGCATAGTGGAGATCAAGAAAACAGTTTTAAGTGTAAGCTTTGTAAAATAGGTAGTGGTGTGAGTGACTGGTGCTTATAAAACGTAACAAACCTGAATTACTATCTCATTTTGTTCTTCTCCCTCCCATAGACATCAGGCCCACATTACTCTAATTTATTATGGTTCACTTGCTCCCCTTAACAACTAATAGCTAGACAGTGGGAACCAGTGCCTTTGCTTATTGTCGGATTTACTTTGATTTTGTTACCTATTTTTTACTCTTTATCATTGTATTAATTTTAGTATGGTTCACTATACAACATAACTCCAAAACAGGCAACCCAAACCCTGAGTGTCTTAATCCAGAGGGAAGTAAAACAAGACTGGAATACAGGTTTGTGCACCTTTTTAAAGAAATGTATTGCTGTGGGTGGGATAGTCACAACATCATTAGTGATGTCACAAACAGGGAGGTGATTAGCTAAGTGGTGGCAGTGTTTTCAACTTTGGTCCGAGGTAGAAGTGTGATTTTACAAAGGAGATAGTGCCCCTTTAAAATCAAATATTCTTAGGCATGCTTTGGAAGTTGAGAATAGTATATTACATTAACTAAAAATCGTTTTAGAAGTTTCAGAAGTAGCCCTAAATTTCATAAATACATCTTTTAAAAGTTTAGTAATTTTTCATATTTTGAAGAAACTCTTCAGAATATCCAATTTTTAGACAGCAATAGTAATACAACTGCAGTCTTATTTAAAACTGAGGCAGAATGTGTTTTTTAGTACCTCAAAAGCATGTGCAACTTTTGGTGAAAGGAATATTTTATGTCAAAAAATATTAAATAAATGTTTTAATATCAGTTAATTCAAAATTTAAGGTCTATTAAACACAGATTACTATTATTAAAAGTGCAGCAATATACCTGAATTATGCACTAGACAGATATTACTGAATACCCATGAACTTGTAAGGCATGAGCCCAAAGCTTCTGAGAGTGTATTAATATATGTACAGTGCCTTAGTGTTTGTATATCTGCAACCACATGTATATGTGTAGGTATGTATGTATATATCTATCTATATATATATATATATATATATATATATATATATATATATATATATACATACATACATGAGATTACTTAATTACTTTGGTCAAAACTCCCTAACGTCAACACCTTTTTTTGGATGACAAAGCAAATGATCGACAGCTGTGTGGGGCTGACAGTCTTCAAGGATGGGGAATATGCTGCTTCCCCAGGGATTCTGAGATCTCTGAGTTAGTGTATGTAATTAGTGTGTGGGGGTGCAGTTTTTGTCTTTCTTTTTAAACTTTTTCATTTTCACGTATTGAAGATTTTTGTTGTGTGTACATAGTGGACTGTCGATGTTTGCATTCTTGAGCTTTTATGACTGATGTTATTGACATTGACATTTGTGTGTTTTTATCCTTGCAAGTACATCTGCATGTACACACACACACACACACACACACACACACACACACACACACACACACATATATATATATATATATATATATATATATTACATATATGAGCACACACACACACACACACACATATATATATATATATATATATATATATATAAATAAAAATAAAAATGTAAATGTTCGTTTGTTCAAAATCTTAAATCTCTGAAAGTTCTTCACCGATTGCTTTGAAATTTTCACACAATGTTGCATTCAAATACATGCGTGTTTTTATATACCTACAATTATATAGATGTCACACGTTGCATTCGAATAAGCGGGTGTTTTTATATACCTACCATGGATTCCATATATTTGTATAGAAATATGCAATTTTATATGTTTTTGTTATAACCTTCTTTCTTCTTTTTCAGTACAATTGATCTGCTTTAGTTCATCCAAATAATGCCTCACAGAAGATCAAACTTAGGTCGTCGTACTCGCAGAGCGGAAGCAGTACGATGAGTAATAGCAAATCAAACTGAGGAAGAACAGGCATCAGTGAACGAGTGAAACAGACAAAGAATGGCTTAAATATGTGCCGAGGAAGCAGCAGAGCGATGTGCAGCCAGACTTGAGGATGCACGGTTGCGAGCACGGCGATCACGTTCTGCAGCTTCAGATCTGCTTTGTTCTCAACAGAATGAACACAACAGGCTGAGAGTGGCTGAAAGACGTCAACGAGAAACAGCAGATCAGCGTCAAACATGACTCTGTACTCAGCAATGATGGAATTACAATCGCCTTGCATTCTGGTACAACCCAGCTGATGATTATAGTTTGAGCTGGCATGTTCTCATCGGCACTATGACTGAAGTGTTATTGCAAGGCTCTGAAATATAATGGAGAAATTAAAGGAATGTGTTGAAAAAAAAAATTAAACTGCCTCAACTTGGAGAACAGCCAGAGCCATTAAAACTTTGCTTGCCGGATATACCGCCGAATCAAAGCATTTCCTATCTAACATCAGGAAATACAACTTATGCTTCCAAATGACGTCGTTCGGTGCTGAAATCGGAACAGCTCAATTTATGCCAACTTTCAAAGTGAAAGGACAAATTTATCATAAATCTGGCTCCCTGCTTCCATTCCCAGATGGTCAACATAAATTCCTACAAATGTATTTCATCGGTGATGGCAATGATGAATTGAATGCACGCTGCGGAATTTCTACCGGCATACAAAGGTCCATCGTTTCCCAACTGCAAGAGCTTCTTCACGAAAAAAACAATTTAGTGCATTTGTTCAAAACAGCAAATTGACATGATGCCATCTGATACACACAAGATTGTTACTCATGCTGATAAAACTCGTGCTGGAGAACATGTGCAAAGATTCAATGCTCCAACTATAGACAAAGTTGCAATTGTTATAGTCGGAGAGCAATTCCAACCTAGAGATATTGTTCTTCATCGGAGAAACGATCAATTGACAACAGTTGCAGAAACTCATAGATGCTACGATGCCCTGCAATATCCAATCATTTTTTGGGATGGTGCCGATTGATATCACTTCAATGTTAAGATGATAAATCCAGTCAGTGGTGAAGAAACAAATATGAAATGCAGCGCAATGAACTATTATTCATACCGATTAATGATTCGAGAGAATGAAGACAATCACATTTTGAAATGCCATCATTTATTTCACCAATACATCGTAGATATGTATGCAAAAATCAAAACAGAATGTTTGATATTCAACCGTTTGAATCAGACCAAGCTTCGCTCTGAAGAATATGTTCATTTGCGAGATGTAGTTGTAAATGATGGTGATACAACTGACGTTGGAAGACTAATGATTTTGCCATCTTCATATATAGGCAGTCCATGTCATATGCATGAGTACGCTCAAGATGCAATTGCATATATTTGTCACTATGGGCGTCCAGAACTATTCATTACATTCACATGCATTCCAGCTTGGGACGATATACAACAGCTCCTTCTTCCTGGGCAATCACCGGTGGATAGGCATGACATCACAGAACATGTTTTCAGACAGAAGCTGAAATCGCTGATGGATTTCATGGTAAAACATGAAGTGTTTGGATCTGTGCACTGCTGGATGTACTCAGTGGAATGGCAAAAGAGAGGACTGCCACACACATATATACTAATCTGGCTCTATAACAAAATCACTTCAAACAAAATCGACGATGTAATATGCACTGAAATACCCAATGACGACATCGATAAGGATTTGCATGAAGTTGTGACAAAAAATATGATACATGGACCCTGCAGTACACTGAATCCAAATTCACCATGCATGATAGACGGAAAATGCTCTAAGCGATATCCTCGAGCATTAATATCCAACACAGTTACAGGAAACGATGGATATCCTTTATACTGAAGAAGATCAGCAGAAGATGGTGGTAAATTAGCAACCATACAAATGCGAAACAGTGACATCGAAGTAGATAACCGGTGGGTTGTTCCATATTCACCTTTGCTTTCAAAAACATACAAAGCACACATAAACGTGGAATACTGTAACTCCGTTAAATCGATCAAATAAATTTGTAAGTACGTGAATAAAGGCAGCGACATGGCAGTTTTTGGCGTGCAACCAGAAAGAAGTGATAGGAATGCAGTCATACATATCGATGAAATCACATATTATCAGGCTGGAAGATGCATAAGCAGCAATGAAGCTGTATGGTAAATTCTTTCATTTCCCATACATGAATGAAGTCCAGCTGTTGTTCACTTAGCAGTACATCTAGAAAATGGACAACGCATTTTTTTCACAGCTCCAAATGTGCAACAAATAGCCCTGAATCCACTGGCTACAATGTTAACTGCTTTATTCACATTATGTCAAAATGACGTGTTTCCAAAAACACTACTGTATTCGGAAGTGCCTATGTATTACACATGGAATTTGAGTAGAAAATCATTTGAATGATGCAAACGAGGAGAGCGAGTCGACGGACAACCGGGCATATTCAAAGAAACTACGATAGGCAGACTGTTCACCGTGCATCCCAATAAAGATGAATGCTTCTTTCTTCGCATGCTGTTGGTAAATGTGCCCGGTCAAATGTCTTTCCAGCAAATGAGTACTGTCAACGGCGTTACACATGCCACTTTCCACAGTGCATGTCAAACTCTGAATTTATTGGAGAACGATCAATGCTGGCATGTATGCATTAATGACACGTGCAATACGTCACATCCAAATCAAATTCATGCATTGTTTGCAATAATTTTGGCCGCCTGCTCTCCTTCATCTCCAATAGAGTTATGGGAGAAATATAAATCGCACATGGCTGAAGATATTTTCTGTTGAATACACAAGGAAAATTCAAATATGAACATGGATTTCACAGCAGAAATCTACAACAAAGTGTTGATAATGATTGAAGATTTGTGCTTAGAAATTGCGAACAAAGTTCTCAATCAATTGGGAATGCCATCACCGAATCGATCTGCTGCTGCTTCATTCGATGTAGAATTGCGTTGTGAAAATAATTACAACATGGGTGATCTTTTGTCGTATGTGCAGTCAAATATTCCTAACGCTTGAGCAAAAAGGCATTTACGATCAAATAATGCAAACTGTCAATAACAGGGTAGGAGAAATCTTCTTCTTAGATGTGCCAGGAGGAACTGGTAAAGAGTTCCTAATTACATTGATTCTGGCAGCAATTCGATCTCAAAATGGCATAGCCTTAGCTCTTGCGTCATCTGGAATACCTGCGACATTGCTACCAGGTGGAAGAACTGCTCATTCTGCTTTGAAATTGCCATTGAGCATGCAATTCATTGAAACTCCCACATGCGACATTTCCAAAGCATCCGGCATGGAAAAAGTGTTGCAGAAATGCAAACTTATTGTTTGGGATGAATGCACAATGGCACTAAAAAAATCACTCGAGGCTCTTGATCAATCATTGCAAGATTTGCGTGGAAACATCAGACCATTTGGGAACGTATTAATATTGCTTGCAGGAGTTTTCAGGTAAACATTACCTGTACTTCCTCGATCGACACCAGCAGACGAAATAAATGCTTGCCTGAAATACTCTACTTTGTGGCGACATGTAAAGATTTTAAAATTAACTACAAATATGC